>NW_026849287.1:0-19819 GCF_030867785.1 Colletotrichum acutatum | reverse complement strand
TTGGCACGAGGATGCGTGGGGGTGTCTCCGGTTAATTTGATGATGTTAGTTGCGTGTGGTTTCGCTGCTGGCTGATCTGTGCATCTAGCCCTCTCCGTGCTCATGGCGAACTTGATCGTCTCTTTGACAACGTCTACGCTTGGCGACCAATCCTTAGGGTCGGACGCGCGCTTTCCTCCCAGGAAGTATGACAGATTTCCTCTCCGCGTTTCCGTCTGTTGGAGCATCCGAGTCCGCTGTGCCGTCCACTGTGTGCATCGAAAGAGAAAATGCTCTACCGTTTCTGCAGATTGCCCGCAAGCGCATAGCGCCGCGGCGGTTGCGCCGATCTGGTAGAGGTACCAGTTCAGCCTTGCCATTCCGGTGCGTAGTTGCGCTAGAATGCTGGCTTCTTTCCAGGCCAGTCCGTCATACAGCTTGCGTGTGTGGTTTCCCGGCAGGGCTATGTCGATCTTCTTCGAATATGCTCCTACGTTGTCGGGCAAGGCTCCGTGCTTCTGTCGCACGCTCTGTAAAGCGATCCTAAGTGCCGTCGAGTAGGCTCTGGCCGGCCGTTTTTGTGGTGTCTTGTTTACTTGGGTACTTTCCTTTGCTGCTGCTTTTGGCCGCTTGCGCCAGGTCTGACTCTATCGATGATGGAAGCCAGAAGAGAGTGACTCTTGTTGCCTCGTCTCTGCAGAGCTTGCACGCTGGCATATAGTTGTCGGATCTCTTGTTGGCCTGACTGCTGCCGCGGGTTGTGCATCACCAACACTGCCGCTTGTTGCGGGTGAAGACGTGGATGGCCCGGTACTCGAGTCTCTCTGGGAGAGACTTGACCGCTTCTGCCAGTGCCGCTAGCTCTGCTACATACGGGTTCTGCTCCGTTCTCTGACCGAACGTACGCGAGGCCGTCACGACGCCACCGCCCCCTCTGAAAGATGCGGGCAGCGTCGTCGCCGTTCCAAAGCCCACAACCTCGTTCCTTGCTGAGCTCCCTGTCGCTATCCTCACTGCCCATCCAGACCGGATTGCCTCAGAGGCCTTGACCGTGTCGTCGTCGACTACTGTATCAATACGACGTTCCCAAGGAGCGATCGAATACCCTTCGATAGTCTCCAGCTTGTCAAGGGGTAGGTCGCGATAGGCCTCCGCCATCAACTGGAAGGGTGACGGAAACCGTCTAAAGGCCACCGCCCGCAGACGTCGAAGCGGATGGGTCTTGGGAAGGCTTCGCAGCCGTACCCAGAATGTCGTTGATTTTCTGTCGTACCTCTCTTGCGCCGATTGTATGCTTGCCTCCGCTTCAGCGACCGCCGTGGCCACCGTGTTGAAGGTTCCCACGATCGCTTGGGCGCCAATCCTCTGCACTCGGTTGATCACCCTCATCTGCGCTGCTCGACACCTGTACCTCCAGACGTTCGACGCGTAGTCCATCGTCGGTGCTACGGCCGCCACGAAAAGCTGTCTGGCCGTCGCCGGAGACAGGCCTTTGAGCCGTTTGAGCCCCAGCACGGCCTCCAGCCCTTTTGTCGTCGCGTCTGCGATGTGCTTTTCGAAACGGAGTTTCGTGTCCATCATCACTCCCAATACTTTGACGTGGTCCTTTGCTCGGACAGTGTCACCTTTGATGACGAAGCTGGTTGAGTCCGCCGGCAGCCTCCAGTTGCGCGTGAAGTGGATGATGGCCGTCTTGTCCGTCTCGAACGTCGCCCCGCTTCGTCGTTCCCACGCGAGTGCTCGATCGATAATATCTTGGATGCCCTGACGGTTTGCTTCGCGCGATCGGCCTGTGACCCACGCGTGTAGTCATCGACGAAGGCCAGCGCGCCCCCGTTCTCGTCGATTTGGTGCTGTACGAGATCGGCGTTGAAGAAGAGGAAGAGCACGGGCGAAAGCGGCGAACCCTGAGGCAGTCCGGCTTGTGGTAGCGGACGAGCCTCGGACTCGTGACCGTTAACCAGGATGCTTGCCGTTCTATGGGAGCAGAAGGCGTCCACCCATCTCACCAGCTTGTCCGGGATCCCCCGCGCTCTGAGTCTTTGAAGTAGTCTCTCTTTGTACACACCATTGTATGCTCCCTTGACATCGAAGCTGACCAGACTGACCACCTTTCTCTTTCTCCACGCTCTGTAGATGTACTCCTGCAGCAGTACCAGCGCCTGCTCTGCCGACCTCTGCTTGCGAGCGCCAAAGTGGCTCGTGGGAAGGAGGCCGAACGTCTCGACAGCGTGCGAGATACGTTCTGCCAGGACCGACTCCAGCACTTTTCCGAGCGTCGAGAGAAGCGAGATCGGTCGCCAGGCCTTCGCTATACCGTAGTCGCTTTTGTTTGGCTTCTTCAGCGGGATGATCTTTGCGTGTCGCCACTGCCTCGGCAACACCCTTCATCCAGTGAGGTCTGGAAGAGTGTAAGCACCCTCTCCTTCACCACTGGCCACGTGTGCTTCCACACTGCCACCGGCAGACCGTCCTCTCCGGGTGCTTTCCACGACTTTGCCGCAAAGAGCTGTCTCTCTACTTCTCCCAGTGTGAGGTTAGGGAAGGGTACCGGCGATCGTTGTGGCCGATCCCCCTCCTCCTCGATCATGCTGGGGAGAGGAGGGAAAAATGTGGAGAGCAGCTCTTCGGCCTGTTCTGCGGCGTCTCCCGTTTGGGAACCATCCGCCCTTTTAAGTTGAGGTATCTTGTCGAAAGATGCCCCTTTACTGGCGTCGAGATACTTCGCGGCCTTCCAGATATTGGCGTCGTCGGCCAGAAAGTCCTCCCAATGGCTCTTCTTCTGTTGTCGGATGGCATCGTGATATTGCTTGGCTGCCGAGCGTGCGCGTTGCTCCAGTTCAGGTTGACTGTTACCTGCCCTTCTCTCCGCTCTCGCCCGGTTTCTCCAGTGGGTATGGATCTGCCGGAGCTGGGTGAGGTCAGCCGTCCACCATCTCTTTGCATACGGTGATGGCTTGGCCGTAGGTGTCAGTGCCTCTACTGCCTCGCACACCACAGACATCAGTCGATCCGTCTGTTGCTGCACCGTACCTCCTGTTGGCATTCGCCCTAGGTTTGCTTCTACTCTCTCATTGATTTGCTTCCATGGGGCGTTCTTGAGGAGGAGCCGTGGCCGGCTTTCCATCTCAGGCGCGGCGATGTCGAAGGTCGTCTCGATCGCCCGGTGGTCCGACCCGTGGTCCGTCTCGTGCAGGCCGCATCGTACCACCGTTCTTGCTAGCTCTTCGGACGCGAGGGATAGGTCGATCGTCGTTGCCGCATCGTTCTTCTCCCACGTCTTCGTGCCACGCGGAAGGAGGCTGCGGAGCGAGTACTCGCTCATTAGATCGATGATCGGGTCCGCCTCGCCCTGCCGGCCCTCCGACACATCGTCACCTCCCCACAGGTAGTCGTGGCAGTTGAAGTCTCCTACCAGAACCACGTCCACCCTCTCCCCTGTTCCTCCTCGGACATTCGTGATAGCTTGTCTCAGCAGGTCGCACGCCTGCCGCAGCATCTCCGGCCTCTGCACCGGCACGTACACCGACGCCACTATCAGTCTTCGATCCGGAAGCCGGACGATGGCCGCAGTGATATCCGAGGACGCTATCGGCAGCTGCTCTGTCTCTACGTCTCTGTTCACCCAAAGCAAACTCCTGATTCCCCATCTTCCTTCGTCCCTCCACTCCGTTGGTACCATCCTCGTCCACCTGCTATTGCCCATCGGAACCGTAATGACCTTACCTTCTATCCTCCGCGCCCATGGCTCCTGCACCGCTATGGCCGTGAAGTCGCGCAACGCCTCATCATTCATCAGACTTTCGTGCACTGCAGCCTGTTTCCTCACGTTGAGCTGAAGGATCTGGACCTTCCTACTCATGGGAACGCGGATACAGCTTCGGACAGTTCTTGCTGAACGACTCGTGCGGTCCGCCACAGGGCACACATGTCACGATCGTCTCACGGCATTCAGAGTGGTGGTGGCCTACCTTGGCGCATCGTCCACACACCCGGGGGTTTACGCACTGGTACGCCTTGTGCTTCGTGATCTGCTGGCAGTTGTAGCACTGCTGGGGGCGCGGCCGCCGTTCAAACGCCATCGTCGTGCCGGACTCTCCTCCAACGTGGAAGAAGCCCTCGGAGATCAGTCTACGCGCATCACCGGCCTTGGTCACGAACACGACCATGGACCCATACGCCTTGGGTATCTCTTTCTTGCTAAGCCAAGAAATCTTGGCAACCGTGGTCTCGTTTTCTCGGCTAAGTGCCTCCGCCGCTTCAGCCCTGACATTGCCCTTCTCATCCAGTACCTCAATTCGCTTCACGTTGTCGATCTTCACGGGATAGAGTTCGTCTCGTAGCACGCGTGCTCCACGGCCGAAGCTCTTCTCCGCGATCTGCTTGACATACCTATGCTCCGCATCGTCGCGACAAATGATCCGGATCCTATCCGCGTTCCTTGGGTCTACCGTGACGGCCAGACACCGCCAGCTACCCTGTCCGTCCAACGCGCGCATCTCCTTTTCCACCGCAGCCCGGATCCGGCCTGGGTTGAGCTTGTCGCTGCCTTCTTCAACTCTTGATGTATCGATCGTACAGAAGGGGTCGCTGCGGCTCGGCAGCGTCGCGTTGCCCGCCGTGGCTACCCGCGAGTCGCGACCTTGCCCACCTAAGCCGCTTCGCGCGACGTCCGCGTAGGACACACTTGGGCTGTTCCGCGTCGCAGCAACTGTTGCGAGTGCTTCGAGGTTTTCGTTCGTCTTGGCGCTTTCGTCCTCCACGCGTTCTTTCATCGCTTGCAGCTCTCCTTTGACGGCCTGTAGCTCGCTCTTGACTGTTTGCAGCTCCGAAGTGACCACGCGAAGCTCTGCCTCAACGTTTTTATTCCGTGCTTCCGACTTCTTCCACGCATCGAACATGATCTTGACCGCTGTGTGTAGCTCTTTGACCTGCTTGCCCATCGTCAGGAGCAGCCCTTTGTCGTCATCCTCTATGGGTTTCGCGCGTTCCTTGGCCAGGGTTGTGGCTCGCTTGGTCGTCGTCCGCCGGCCACCACCAGCAACCTCCGTCGCTCCGTCGGTCGCATTGTCGATTATCTCTTGATGAGTCTGGTTCAGTTGGGCTTTCGCGGATGGCTTTCGCACCCTTCGTGATGGCAGGTCCTCGTCGCTCGCTGCCACCGCCTCCCTCGCAACGGTGATGGACGTCGAATCTGGCTCGAGATCCATCGCGTCGGGACGTGCGCAGAGACGCCACGCGGTAGATCGTGCTAGTGCCACGTAGCGCGTTTCGGAGCTTCTCGACAGCGCTCAACCCAACAACGTCGAATGATTCTTCACACAATCAAATATCGAAAATTCCCCAATCCTCTGATCAATACTACAGTAGAAGTCGAATTTGGTTTCCGTCTTTCTTTGTCGTTGAACAGAAACGCTATATGCCATATAGTAGAGTGAGGAGACAGCAGCCGAAAGAAAGTTTAGTGCTCCTCTCTCGCCCCATCCACAATCTGACGTCCCCATTCTTAGTACCACTTCATTGGCTGACTGAATTTCTAAGCAACACTAACTATCAATACTGTCGTTCTGCCAACCACTGCAGGTATCTTGGCCTTCTCCGTTTGCTACACAATGGGCAATGGCCGATTTACCGAAGCAAAAGAAGAGCGGAGAGCAGAGTTACCTGCCGTCACGATTACCATTCCCAAGAGGACCCAGGGTGCAGAACTATCGCAGTAGTGGCGTGATCTCCAGATTGGCTTTTAGCCCTGTATCATTGAATCAAGTCGACGATTGCACCTATTCCCACCGACTAGGAGACCTTCCACCACATACAGGCGAGATTTGCACGATTCAAAGACACGATAGGGACCTGACCTCCACCCAATTTCCAAAGCCGGAACCTAAAGGATACAGAGACCAATTGGCCGAGTCAACCGAGCATCACGGTTGGGAAGATGATAGACTCAATTATATAGAGGTTCTCGCTTGGATGGAACAGACGAAGGGTTTACGTCACAAGCAACAGCCAGACACCAAGACGTCGAAACTGGTCGGCTCACCTAAGTGGAAACGTGGAATAGATTTGAGTGCCATTGAAAGGCTACCAGATTACATACAGTAGATGGCAACAAGAAGCGCTCGACTTGTTTCGGTACTATAAGCCAAACATGATGCTAGACTTTGTACTGCTCATTCAAGCTGGTACTGTGATTATTCAGAGCCAGTCGCTGATGCGTCAGGTAAGTGAACGCGTCTGCGCCTCCCAGCACAAAAACCGAGTCCAGATTAGTCGTCGCTCTGTAGATCTCCCTCTAATGTGACCGGGATCAAAGGGGAACCTGATGCCACAAAGATTTGCTTGACGAAGGTTTGTTTTTGCTTCTACGGAAGGAAGGAGAGGCAGGTGAGTTCACAAGGCCAGTGACTAGCCCAAGTCTGGCTCTCAAGGTGGGCAATGGGAAAAGGAGAGAGGAATGGCGCCAACGTGTACCTTGTTTGCACGGATTTATTGAATTAAAGTTGGTTCAACTGGGCTGATATCACTTGGCCTGATCAAAAGTAGAAGGCTGTCGGTTACATTTACAATCAAGCGAGAGGCCGGCGTGATTGACGCAAGCCCGTCCTAGAAGCCGGCAAATCTACACCGGTGCTGGCTCCTATTCTTTCGTTCCCCATCGTAAGCCTTGCTAATTTGAGAAAAGCCTCCTGTTCTTTTGCCTTGTCTGTTTTAGTCTTGTCTTCAGTCCTTCCAACCTCAGCATTGTTGGAAAGCGGTTGGTTTTGGACCTGATTCGAATCTTGCTCAACGTGGTCCCATCTTAGGCCATGTCGGCGAGTCTGTTCCTTCTTGATGTTCTCTTGTAGCTCATTTGATGTATCCAGTTGAACGGTATACATGGGATTTCCGTTCTCCCCAGCAGATGGAGACATACCACCTGGCTTATAAAGGGGAATAGAGCGGCAGGCAGAGACCAGAGCACAGTGGAATCTGTTGCTCCGCTGAGAGCGGAGTTTATCGTCTGACCAGTTGTTGCGATGGGTGAAGGCAATTCTCAGCTCCATTTTGTTGAGCTCATGGAGACTGGCAACGTTCAATCCTAATGTCTCTGGGACATAGTCTCTAGAGTTCTGGGCTAGAAACTCCTCTAGTATGCCTCTTAGACGCATGATATCCGTAAAACTGGTCCTGAAGTCCACGAACAAAGACATTCCTTGACGGTTGATGCCGGATCTGGTGTAGTTCTCCACTCGTTTTTGAGTGAGTTGTTCATTGGAGATTTGCAAATCGCAGTTGTTGTCAAGTCGTCTGAAAACCGTGTAGAGAAGAGACTGGCGTTTTACCGTACATGCAATGCCTGCAGTTGCACCAGCGTTACAGACGTTGATGACGTCGCCGATATCGTAGGGGTGGTCAAAGAAAACAAAGACGATGCCAACAAGAAGATGATGGAATGTCCGACCAACGGCGAATGAGAGACCGATAGCCAAAGAAGACAAGACACTCTGAATTTCCTTCATCGCTGGTACGTACGCAATCACTGTCCCAGTCGTCAGAGACATCTTTTGAGGGACGAACTGAGGGACTTACTGATGAAGAATATCATGACCGCGGCAATGATAAAAAGACAAAACCAATCGAAAGTATTAATACAATGATCCATATTGTTGATGTTGTGGTATATGTCCTGGCGCGTTTTGCCTGCTTCTCGAACGATCGCCGTGAACTCCTCAAGGCGGATATCGTGGCCTTGACCGTCGTTCAAGGTGGCGAAGATTTTGGTGGCTTCCGAAGCACGGTGAGGACCAAGGATGTCTTTGATATCACCCAGAGTCAAGCCAAACTTGTCTTGAGTAACACAGGAAAACCAGATCCGTCTTGCAAGTGCAGTCGCCGAGTCTTCATTCCCCCAAGCACGCTCTATAATAGCATAGGTACTTGCTGGACGCATCCAGTGGGCATGAGGGTCATCTGAAATAAAATTTCCGAATAGTCCAACAAGCTTGTAGCCATCAAGGCCGAGTCGAGCAAGGTAGCTTGAAACCCTCATTCGCTCTTGTTTATGGCTTCCGCCGTTGGCATTGCGGATGATCATATCTTCCTCGTCGAATGTGCCACGATGGAATGGGTGAAGGTATGTAGACGCGTCGTAAAGTGTGATCAGGGCGTTCTGGAGATCTTTCGTACGAGTAAGCTTGAAGTGATTTGCTCGATAGTGGTAGTGTACGGAAATGTAGGATATTAAAATCTTCTCGACAAAATAGAAGGCCACCCAAAGAGTAGCTTGTTCCAAAATATCGGCTACAACATCGTCCCAACCAAATGTGTTTGGATCCTTATTGACGTTTACAGCAAGGAGCTCATTTGTGTTGATGCACTGGAATGACAGCAATCGTTAACACCGCCACGGAGACTGCGTTTGGATGAATATGACTTACAGCGGCAAAGAAGATAAAGGTTACAATAGTTGTGCCTAGAAAGCAAATCGGGCGACGCATGAACTTCAGGATTCTCCAGTACCGCTGATGGGAAGAGTTGATGTATCTAGGTAAATTTATCTTAAGCGCCTGGCCATGTATTTCGTGGTAACTCGTGAACTGACCTAGCAAGAAACCTAAAGAGATATGGCAAGCCGAGTCCCAGAAGGTCAAAGAAAACGGCTGCCACCCAGGTTACCTCCAACCATAAGCTGATGTAATAGACCAGGTTGCGATATTGTTTGTCCTGAATTGACTGTGGTGTGGAGCCGTCGGCGAAATCTGCATCATTGCTCAATGTAATGAGAGGAATAAGAAATGCAACGAAGATGACGATGACAATTATACAGTATCGAACGGCCCACCATACAAGACGTTTCCGGTACTGAGCTATAATAACGGGTGGCAGCGGCAATGGTGGCGCCTCGCTGTTCTCAGGGGTCTGATGTCCCTCTGCCGCTGACGAAGCCTTCATTTCTACCCAATTCTTCTTGGTGTGGTGCTCTGGAGAGGCTTGGTCAGATTGAGGGGGGAAAATGGGAGATTGAGGATGTATAGCAGCGGTAAAGCCGGGGGATGTTGAGGGAGACGCCAGAGGAAGCCGGGTATCCGAGGCCATACGTTCTACCTGCTCACTTGGAAGTCGCTTTCGATAGCTGGGAAGCAAACTACCACCAGAACCAAACTCCATTTTGCAGTTCAGTAAGTCCACGGATATCTCGCAGCAAAAAATACAGGTGATTCTAAGCATTTTATGAAGTGACGGCCCCCTCTTTTGTGAAATATATCTGCCTGATCTTGGGTCCTCGTTATTCACAGGGCTCAAGCCAACGGTCGAGACTACTCTAGTCAGAAGTTTAAAAGGTAGTCTTGGCATGCTCCATATACAGCCACTGGCAGAACACAGGCGAGGGAAGAATATGAAAGGGGCGTCGAGGTCACCCTCCCGAAATACACGCTGCTCACATTTGTACTTTTTCGGGGGCTTCAGCACTTAGCGCACTGATTTGTGGAATGGTAGTGCTGACGAGCGCCGATTAGCGGCGGCACCAAGGTCCTGCATCTCCACATCTTCTAAGATAAAGTAGCCCCTCGTTAGTGGAAGGAGCGATAGTCAAGCGCGGCTGGGAGCTATGGATCAGCGAACGCTTCGTGCTAGTAAAACCGGGCTGAATTCGGGGTGGTTGATGATTGTATCTCAATTTCCCTTCACACTGGGCCTCACATGTACCTAGTATCAAAATGATCCCCTTCAGTCCTTGTCCATACACAACCTCTTGCTGTGATTATCCCCTCTTTGATGTGTTTCATGCCTTGTCAAAGGTATGGGTCGAGCGGCAGAAGGGCGTTGTACGTACCCATATCAAACCTAGACTACGAAATTCTCAAGTATTGCTCTAGTCATAGCTGAATAAGATCGGCAGCAAGTCAACGCCTGATAGGTGAGCCGAAAACAAGGAGTACGTATCGTTCACGAAACACTCGACACGGATTCAAAGGAATCTGGAATATCTCGACCTTCACATTGCTTCAAGTTTTTCCAGGAACATTCACTTGCATAACAATTAGAGGAGAACTCCAGTTCAGCAAATGAATTGTCTCTGAAAATCAGAAGGATAGCTTGGAGTCAATCCATCTACACTGTAGATACCTTCCTTGGTGGAACCTCAAAGTACTTAGTATACCAATCATTCACCTGGAGTTGCCGCAAGTCTCCAGGCTCTGTAGGCCTCGCCAGGAAAATTTCAAGAGCCCAGCCTGAGTGAAGCGATAACCGGGAAAATCTGTATCAAAATCTAAGGCGAGGACGGAAATATTAGAAACCAGGTTTCTAAAGGGGTAGGGCGTTGGAATAGGTCCTACGCGGGCCGCGGCAGAATATGAGTGCCAACCCGGATCCGACCAACCGGGTCTAGCCTGTAACGGCGCTGATCTGAGTCGCGTTTTGGAGTCCTTGCTTGTTAAGTGGAACCATACGTTTACGAGATCTTCTTAAATATCTGAGGCCCTCAAGAGCTGTGTGAGCTGAGTGTTTATGTAGATGATCTTCTCGTTGAAGTGTTTTCCTGATGGAAAAATGAAGTTCTTACTTGGTGTCTCTCCATATGAAGCAGCGTTTGAACGTCACGAATCGCAAATTCAGTAAGCGTTCTGGTGCACAAGCTAGTAGAACTGCTTTCAAAATCAAGTTTGTTGAGTCAGCAAGCTAATTTCTCGTCTATCGAGGATGGTTGAGATATGCCGAAGAGGCCCAACTCCTCGCGCCGACGTAATGTCATTTTGCAGTTAGTACTAAGCCTCCTCACTAAACCGTGCCGTAATAAATATTACGGAAATCTGAATAGACTTTTCGGCGACTAACCATTGCTTGCGCAATCGGAAATCCCCCACAACGAAAGTATACCGAGAGAATTACAATAGGTATCACACATATGGCGAAGGACAAGAATAACATTCTTCGTTGGTGCATCTGAGTTCGAGATAAGGTGAAGTTCCTCGGCATGACTAGGAGGCTGATGCTTTATGCTCACTGATCTATCTCAGGAACACGTCAAGTAACAATGCCGAAACTTTGATGAGAATGAGTTAAACACAACGCGAGCGCTTTGACCTCTGTATCCCATGAGACCGATCTTGCGTTTATGTATGTGTCGGAGTTTGCTACCGCGGAGTCGTCGCCGGGCACCCGGGGTCCGGAACCCCAGATTGGGGGCCAAATTTCAGTTGGGGCAATGGTGGTTGGGTTCTTTCACGTGCCATCTTGAATAATCACACCCCCAATTTTCGTCAGGTTGCGCAATGATGGCGTGCGAATTCGTGTTAAGAACAGGACGGGCATTTGGTGAGGCCTGTGACCAAAATTCACGTTTTGAAACACAATTACGCCATGAGAGACACACCTCACAAGACAAAATGTACCCGCATTCTTATCAAGCATCAATATCCGTGGACACGCGCCCGAGGCTGATGATACCTTCCAGGCCCCCTGTTAAACGCGTATCTTTCCCGCGAAGCCGGACAGCCGAACCATGTCAACAGGATATGTCGCTATTGCTTGACTTCATTGGTGAACAACGTTATCTTGATACTCATTATATATCCAAGTGAAGTTCCACGAAGACTGTCAACTTGGCTCCGTTACATTTGGTTTGCGCGCCCCCACTGTCTAGTTCAGTAACAACCCAACTAGCACTCTTATATTGTCTCAATCCAGCGACACCCCTCAACGATATGAGTAGCCACGACGACCCAGAGTTGCAGTCGCTGATCCCATTTACGCCGCAACACTTGTCGTCTACTGAAAGCTCAGATACCAAGCAGCTCGTAACCGGAACTGATGAGCCGAATGAAGCAGATTTTGTGACTGGGCCGACGTATCCATCACGCTCAATTGAAGACGATGTGCTTCCAGAGACATCGACACTCGGCCGCACGTTGACGTGGCAAAGCGCCTACATTCTTGTCATCTCAAGAGTGATAGGCAGCGGTATCTTTGCTACTCCGGGCGCAATCCTGCGCTCGGTTGGGAGCCCCGGTCTGTCACTCTCGCTTTGGATTGTTGGCGCAATAATTGCTGCATGCGGATTGATGATCTCCTTAGAGTTTGGCTCGATGCTGCCACGGTCTGGGGGAGACAAAGTATACCTAGAATTCACATATCGTCGACCTCGATTCCTAGCATCGACGCTTATCGCCATCCAAGCCGTTCTTCTGGGATTTACAGCGAGCAATTGCATAGTTTTTAGCGAATATCTGTTATTTGCACTGGGCGGCGACAACCCCAGTGATCTCCTTCGAAAAGGTATTGCAGTTGGACTCCTCACATTCGTTACCCTAATCCATGGTTGTTTCCCACGCTTCGGTATCAGGCTGCAAAACTTTCTAGGTTGGATCAAGGTTGCCTTGATTGTCTTCATGATATTCTCAGGTCTCTACGTTGTCTTGTTCCGACCAACGGAAGAATCTGCCCAGAAAACTACTGGAGTGCTCGGATGGAGAGACCTGTGGGAAAACACCAGTTGGAATTGGGGTGTAATTGCTACATCCCTTTTCAAAGTCTTCTATTCATACGCAGGGCTTGACAACGCCAACTACGTCCTAAATGAGGTCAAAGACCCAGTTCGGACCTTGCGATCTGTGACGATGTCGGCATTGATCACCGCGTGCGGACTTTACGCACTTATCAATATAGCATACTTTCTTGTCATTCCCATCGATGAGATAAAGCAGAGCGGCGAGCTGATAGCGGCCCTTTTCTTTGAACGAATCTTTGGTGAGAGAGTTGGCAAAACTATTCTTCCTCTGGCAGTTGCTCTGAGTGCAGGAGCTAATGTTCTCGTCGTTGCCTTTTCTGCGGTATGATCTCTCCTTGTTGTCAGCTTGTTGCGGATGCTGTACTTATACGATGACTTTAGGCGCGTACAAAACAAGAGATTGCCCGACAAGGCTTTCTCCCGTTTTCGGACATTCTGTCATCCACAAAACCCTTCAACTCCCCTCTAGGCGGGCTCTTTGTTCACTACATTCCATCATTTCTAGTCATTGCGTTGCCGCCATCCAGGGACGTTTATTCGTTTATCCTAGAGGTTGAGGGCTATCCAGGGCAAATTCTAGCGTTGGCAGTTGGAGTAGGGCTTTTGTGGCTACGTGTCAGACGTCCCGATATTAAACGTCCATTCAAGGCATTTATTCCGGCTGTGATCTTACGAATCGGCCTAAGCATAGCCCTACTTGCAGCGCCTTTTTTCCCGCCAGATATAAAGCCGCCAAACGGATTGTTTTACGCCACGTATGCAATTATTGGTGTGAGCATGTAAGTGAGACTTCCGACCAGACCGTAGATCTTTGTGGACTGATGCTGCAGTCCACCAGCCTGACAGCTGGAGTGATATATTGGTACGTCTGGACAGTCATTCTGCCACGTTGGGGAGGTTATAAGATTGAGGAAAAGGAAGAGATCCTGAGTGATGGAACAACCATTACAAGACTTGTCCATACAAACATTTAGAAGCCGATCGAGTACCACACATTTGTAACATGCAGCTTTTCGGTTCTCTTCCAGTGGCATCCTCTTTTTATTTATAGCGTAAATCTCTAAAATTCAGGCCCATACTCGTAATCGCATTTCCCTCGCGCATCCAAATGGTGATTCAACTAGGTGCCTTATGATTTAGTATCGATTCCAACGTTTGCTTGGAAGTCACTTTCGAAATATTTCAACGCCCGCTAGTCTCTCTCCCTAGCAATGGCTAAAAAGTCTCTTCACAGCAGATGGAGTGCGGTGGCAAGGATCTGTGATTATCAATGCGGACCATTATAACGATGACACCATTCTACTCCGCAACCATAACTTGGGCCGAGGCACGTTCGACCGAGCTTCATTGGGGCGATGCCCATGCGGATTTGAAATCACAACCGCATGGGTGTCATATTATCTCTCTCACAGTCAAAGCTTGAACCAATAGGTCCTGGAGTACGGTCACACCAAGTGTTTCGATTGGGGTTGATTATCAATCCACACATTGCCCATGGCCGGACAAATATCGCGTGCCAGGGAAGACCGTGTGGATCTAGGTTAGAATGAACCTCAAGTGTGGCTCGTCGAAAATGATTTATAGTTGGAGCTTTGCTGCACCTTTTGAGCCTACCATATTGTTGGTATTGATTTATCCCTATGACCCCAGTGCCACTACAAACTTTTAGTACTTAGGAGCGAGCATGGCAGCAGTAGAGGTTCAGAACGTCCCCTTTTCCGCAGGGCTGGGCTCTCCTCAGTACGCTCAACGCCACAGCGCGAATGATCTGCGCGAGTCGAATCAAAGACGCAAGGGAGTGGAAGCAACATTGAACTACCACAAAGATAACGAGGATGGATCACCTCCACATCCTACATACGTTGACAGGCCAGAAACGTATGACCGGCCATTTGAATCCCACTCTGTGACGATCAGCGACCTCACAGGCGATGAAGAGGAATTTTCTCTCGATAGAAATGGGTTTCAGATTCACCACAGCCGGTCGACTGAAAAGCAGTTTCAAGACGATGATCAGATCAGGTCGTCTTACTACGCCGAAGTTGAAGAACTTCTCAAAGCCGTGTGAGTATGGTATCCTCGAAAAGACTTCACGGGACCAATCCTATCTTGCCGTCGTTTCAGCTCATAAGTTATATGTAGGACGGGTGCTAGTCGCGTTTTTATCTTTGACCACACTATTCGTCGGCAGCTACCTGGCACAGCAGCACAAGGACGAGCAGCTCGCGGACCCGTGCAGAGAGTTCATATTGATCAATCTTACAAGGCCGCTCTTTCCCGTGTTCCCCACCACCTCCCAGATGATGCCCATAAGTTGCTCAAAGGTCGAGTGCAAATCATCAACGTTTGGAGGCCCATCAGAACAGTTCAACGAGATCCACTCGCCATTGCGGACGCCAGGTCTGTCGCCGACTCGGACCTAGTCATAACCGAATTGATTTACCCTGATCGGCGAGGAGAAACGTACGCAGTGAGACACAGCAACGCTCACAAGTGGTACTACAAAGATCGTCTCACACCGAACGAAGTAATTCTCATCAAGTGTTTCGACAGCAAGACGGACGGAAGAGCTAGAAGAGTCCCCCACACTGCTTTCGTTGATCCAACAGCAAGTTCGGATGCACCACCAAGAGAAAGCATAGAGGTTCGAGCTCTCGTTTTCCATCCGGAAGACCAAGTATAGGCCACAAATCTCAGCGTGTCTCTCTTTTTCATTTGAGGTGCGAATGCAAGGTGATGATGGATTTTCCTGTTTAAAGAAGCTTCATGTCGGGAACGATGATCAGGACGTGTGACAATCCCTGTCATTATTGTAGCAAAGAAGTAATATCACTTGCAATTCATCCTATACAGTCAAATCAGTCTGCTGGTAGTATATTCAGCAGCGAAGTGAAAAGACTCGAATAATCATGTCTATTTTACTCTTTGGTACTTACTATGCATTTGGACTTTGTGTTTTGAACCGACCCGCCATGGCCGTTCTGGTAGCTGAGTATACATATCAATGGACTTTAGAACTTCCTCGCCAAGGTTTAGACAGAAACCCCGAATCTGGAAACGATGCACTTCAATTTGATATCTTGACCAACTATCAACTATTCAATGGCGGCCGTTGGTTACGTACTCTGCAGCATCTCTGGGACTCACCACGTCAGACTCAGCAAGGGTCTCGTCCAACTTCTTACCCTTCTTCTTCTTTTTCTTGTCTTTCTTCGAGGTCGATGTTAGACTGTTTCCTAGGGCTGATTCCAAGGTCAACTCCCCGCTCAGGTCCACTTCTGGCTCGGCCGTGTCCGACCAAGGAACAGGAACTGGCTTGGAGGCAACCGTGGGTACAATCCGAGGCGACGGTTGAGACTCGCTTGGATTGACAGAAATCGAGTAATCGCAGCAAATTTCAATCAAGCTCTTGACTAAGAGCTTAGAGTACGTTGTTGCGTTGTCGAAACACCCTAGGAGACCGGCTTTGTTCAAAGAAGATGAGTCTTCGAATAGGTGACGGATGCGTCGCTTAACGAATGCTGAGAACCATGGGTCATCTTCACCGAGAGATTGACAAGCATCTGAAGCCAGAGAAAGAACCTCCAGGGCAGGCAAAGTCTCAGCGGAGAGAGAAACATTTTCCTTGGCAAGCTCGGCCAGCAGTGGAATCTTGTATGCTTGCGAAGTGGCATAAACATATAGACTTGTTCCAAGATAAGTGGCATTCTTTGGCGTGTCGCTGGAGTCTTTGGCCCGCAAGGTTTGCCATGATCCCGTATGGAGAAAGTGGATGAGTACATGGCCTGCCTCATCTGGTATATGCTTCAGCCGTATTTCGCCATGGCTTCGAAGGCGGATGTTCTCAAGTTCTTGACAAAGAAGGTTGCTAGGCACCCTAAAGGGCTGACCACTCTCGAAGTAGACGTTGCATGTCGGACTTGCATAGGGGCTTTGGAGAATCGTTAGTCGAAGATGCCAGATCCCAATGTAGGATATCAGAGTAGACTTACGACACCTCGGGACCTACGTCCTGCGTATGTCCCACAGAGGTCTCTGGGATGTGATTACTCGCCTGATCAAGCGGCGAGGCTGGGGACCATCCGTTTGTGTCCATGGCTAGTGGAAAACCTACTGAATCGAGTAAGGTAGGAAGATAGAGTCCGAAGACACGGTGCTACGACGGGCTTTTAATAATCTTGCTCTTGAGTCGCGGCTCAATAATGAATACTGGCAAATATAATATGTTCCATCCCCTCCTAGAGTTTCCTCCTCATGTTTTGTCGTTGGGCTTCAAGTTTCGCCCCCTAAGAAGGCTCAGGTCGAGCTGGAGCACACCCATCAATTCCGTTGTTGTGGGTGCCACGTTGAAGCGCAGCAAGCTCTCACGACATTTTCACACCGAACCACGCAGCGATTGGTTGCCCTGGAAAGTCATTCGTCAATCAGTTGCCGTGCAATATGATGAGGCCAATAACCGTACATAGTTTATATGTATTGTACTTATTGTTGGCGAATGCATCCCGCATGCAGTAATCATGCGTTCGTTCCCAATGGCGCGTATTACGGGGAATACCCCGCGTTATTCTCACTATACCTGCAGGCTCTGTTGGCAGGAGATGCATCCTTTACACCCTCTCAGTGAGCTGCCACCTATTGGAAGCCGTGATTTCACGAGACCGGCTTCAGAGATTGATGCAAGTAACATGCCGCTTAGACGCTGTCACACACGGATTTTACACTAGGAATTGACCTTCAAGGCCTAGGCTTTATTGAGCCTGGAGGGCTGTCGTTTTTCAAGGCAAATAACTGTGGACATTCTTAGGGTATTCGCATCATGGAGGCAAAGCTAGCCTGATTCAAAGTGACTCTCATTCAAACAGTATTTAACTCATTCGGAACGGACCGACTCAGATGTGCTCACACAGGTGCGTGGAGACCAATACAAAAGCCGAAGTACCATTTATTTCGTTTTATCATAACAAAATACAGAAGGTGGGTTTTGGTATGAGAACATGAACGGCTCAATAGCGGACGCATTGCCAAATCGCTGAAGACAAGAGATAGTAGGAAGATCTACGGTAGGAGAGCATCTTTCGATTAGTCAAGGGCCCGGTACAAAAGACAGGCTCCGGACAAAATGACGAGATAGTCAAAACCTGGCCCAATGGCCGGTTAACTCCCTGTTTCCATCAATAGATGTCTCGGATCGGAATTTGTTTGACTGTTATTTATACTTTATCCGTTCTTCAAACCTTCTTAGTTTTGCCTTCGGCTGCAGAGGCTCAGCCAATTAGGCTCCGTCTCCCCCTAAATCTGCATCATTTCTGCTCGCCTTGCCTTGGCCCGCTTCACTTTTGGGGATACCATCCGAGCCAGTAAGATGTATGTGGCGTGCCTCAGGCGTGCGCACGCCGCTGGGCTGCTTCCTTGAGTGTCAAATTAGGCAAATAAGTTTCCAATGCATTGCATCCGACTATAAGCTTACTTACGTTGGAATAACTGTTCAAAATATCTGGTGTCTGAAGTTCAGGCAATTCCATTACCTTAAGTATGTTAGAGAATATGCACCAGGTTTTCAAGACACCTTTTATATTTGCCTGAAATCTAATTCCGACTCCCATGGGTTTCATTGACGCTTCAAGATAAATGTATGCTAATCAAAAGTTATTTTAATCAAAAGTTATTAACGAGAGGTCAGAAAAAGAGCAGTCGCTTTGTAGTTGGTTGGAGCATTAATGGTGCTGATAGAGGCTGTCACCCAGTTAGTACGATCAGTTTTAACGATAGATTCCACCAAAAAAGCAAAAAGTTATAAATATGAGTAACGCGAGTAGATCAAGTATTACATATAAACAGGCAGATATATTTGGTTATAAGGTACAGTTTCTACATACTATCTAGATTAATAATACGTAAAGCGCTTGTCAATCATAATAAAGTCTGCCTATCGCCCAGACATGCTTTCGGCCAACGATCATGTCCACGCTTTTGTCTCCAGGACATTGCGACTATTGCAATCCAAGTCTTATGCGATGCATTAGTCAACCACGAAGTGTGAGTGTCTCAGCTGAGTTTCGGGAGTCGAGGTCGGTGATCGGCCGGAGAAATGGAACTTCGTTATAATCGTCAAGAATGTTCAATAACAGCTATCCAATCATGGGAACTGGGTGTGGGTTATGAGGCCCGCTGTTATTGGCTTAATCATTAACGTATATAATATTCCACTCAATCACAATGTGAAGGAGGATCGAAGAGGCAGATTTCGGCTGCTTGCTCCTACGAAAATGGTATAATTACCACCTTGAAGCGTCCAAGCTTGAGCCACAACGTCCCAAATGCTGAGATCTCTTCGTGTCAATTCAAATTGAATGGTAGCGCTGTCTCCCATCTCCAATGACACCTTATCAAAGCCTCGAAGCTGTTTCGGGGGGCTATTGGGGATTGCGACGTATAACTGTACAACTTCCTCGCCAGCACGACTGCCAGTATTGTTGAATGATGCCTCAACATTCAGTATAACCTCCCACAAGGCATTAGTATTTGATGCAGCGCCTATCAAAACATTCTGCGTCTTGACCAGGAGGGAAGAGTAGGTGAATTGTGTGTACGTCAAGCCAAAGCCGAATTCAAATCTTGGCTCGATGCCTCTTTCGTCAAAGGCGCGATAGTCAACGAATACGCCTTCAGTGAAATCACACTGGGGACTGGTGGTGTTTGCCTGCCTCACACAGGGTGCGTACACTGGATAGTCGCTTTCGTTTCGCGCCAAAGTATACGGGAGCTTCCCAGAGAATGAAGCCTCACCATATAAGAGCTTAACAAGGGCTGATCCACTGTCTTGACCCGGCAGATGGGCGATGACTGTAGCCGTAACATTTGGGTGATCAATCCACTGATCGACCAGGCGAATGCCGGCTGTATGAACGACCACAATTGTGTTGGCGCACTTGTCAGCTACACTCAAGACGAGGCCATCGCTGAAATCGTCGTGCAAGCCATCTCGATCCCATCCTTCGGTTGCCATGGCGTTGATGAAAACCAGGCAGACGTCACTGGCAGCATTGACATCGGGATCTCCAGACACCAAATCCCAATTTACCCAAGTGCCATCTATTGCGGCTTTATGTTGTAGCGAACTTAAAGGCTAGAGCCCCGTCAGCTCGAAATAACCCATCTGGGAGAGTTTGATGCTTACATCGAGTAGGTATGAAGGCGCATTGGCTGCAGCACGCCCCCCACTGACAATGGTCCCCCCCTTGGCTGCCTGGTCGAAATGCCTCTCTGTTCCCAGTATAGCCTGAGCCATCTCGGGGGAGGAGTAGTATCCAAGCTCAAAAAGTTTGTCGGTATTCTTCGTCGAAGGTA
>NW_026849286.1:0-19850 GCF_030867785.1 Colletotrichum acutatum | reverse complement strand
AACGAAACCAAATTCGACTTCTACTGTAGTATTGATCAGAGGATTGGGGAATTTCGATATTTGATTGTGTGAAGAATCATTCGACGTTGTTGGGTTGAGCGCTGTCGAGAAGCTCCGAACGCGCTACGTGGCACTAGCACGATCTACCGCGTGGCGTCTCTGCGCACGTCCCGACGCGATGGATCTCGAGCCAGATTCGACGTCCATCACCGTTGCGAGGGAGGCGGTGGCAGCGAGCGACGAGGACCTGCATCACGAAGGGTGCGAAAGCCATCCGCGAAAGCCCAACTGAACCAGACTCATCAAAGATAATCGACAATGCGACCGACGGAGCGACGGAGGTTGCTGGTGGTGGCCGGCGGACGACGACCAAGCGAGCCACAACCCTGCAAGGAACGCGCGAAACCCATAGAGGATGACGACAAAGGGCTGCTCCTGACGATGGGCAAGCAGGTCAAAGAGCTACACACAGCGGTCAAGATCATGTTCGATGCGTGGAAGAAGTCGGAAGCACGGAATAAAACGTTGAGGCAGAGCTTCGCGTGGTCACTTCGGAGCTGCAAACAGTCAAGAGCGAGCTACAGGCCGTCAAAGGAGAGCTGCAAGCGATGAAAGAACGCGTGGAGGACGAAAGCGCCAAGACGAACGAAAACCTCGAAGCACTCGCAACAGTTGCTGCGACGCGGAACAGCCAAGTGTGTCCTACGCGGACGTCGCGCGAAGCGGCTTAGGTGGGCAAGGTGCGACTCGCGGTAGCCACGGCGGGCAAGCGACGCTGCCGAGCCGCAGCGACCCCTTCTGTACATCGATACATCAAGAGTTGAAGAAGGCAGCGACAAGCTCAACCCAGGCCGGATCCGGGCTGCGGTGGAAAAGGAGATGCGCGCGTTGGACGGACAGGTAGCTGGCGGTGTCTGGCCGTCACGGTAGACCCAAGGAACGCGGATAGGATCCGGATCATTTGTCGCGACGATGCGGAGCATAGGTATGTCAAGCAGATCGCGGAGAAGAGCTTCGGCCGTGGAGCACGCGTGCTACGAGACGAACTCTATCCCGTGAAGATCGACAACGTGAAGCGAATGAGGTACTGGATGAGAAGGGCAATGTCAGGCTGAAGCGGCGGAGGCACTTAGCCGAGAAAACGAGACCACGGTTGCCAAGATTTCTTGGCTTAGCAAGAAAGAGATACCCAAGGCGTATGGGTCCATGGTCGTGTTCGTGACCAAGGCCGGTGATGCGCGTAGACTGATCTCCGAGGGCTTCTTCCACGTTGGAGGAGAGTCCGGCACGACGATGGCGTTTGAACGGCGGCCGCGCCCCCAGCAGTGCTACAACTGCCAGCAGATCACGAAGCACAAGGCGTACCAGTGCGTAAACCCCGGGTGTGTGGACGATGCGCCAAGGTAGGCCACCACCACTCTGAATGCCGTGAGACGATCGTGACATGTGTGCCCTGTGGCGGACCGCACGAGTCGTTCAGCAAGAACTGTCCGAAGCTGTATCCGCGTTCCCATGAGTAGGAAGGTCCAGATCCTTCAGCTCAACGTGAGGAAACAGGCTGCAGTGCACGAAAGTCTGATGAATGATGAGGCGTTGCGCGACTTCACGGCCATAGCGGTGCAGGAGCCATGGGCGCGGAGGATAGAAGGTAAGGTCATTACGGTTCCGATGGGCAATAGCAGGTGGACGAGGATGGTACCAACGGAGTGGAGGACGAAGGAAGATGGGGAATCAGGAGTTTGCTTTGGGTGAACAGAGACGTAGAGACAGAGCAGCTGCCGATAGCGTCCTCGGATATCACTGCGGCCATCGTCCGGCTTCCGGATCGAAGACTGATAGTGGCGTCGGTGTACGTGCCGGTGCAGAGGCCGGAGATGCTGCGGCAGGCGTGCGACCTGCTGAGACAAGCTATCACGAATGTCCGAGGAGGAACAGGGGAGAGGGTGGACGTGGTTCTGGTAGGAGACTTCAACTGCCACGACTACCTGTGGGGAGGTGACGATGTGTCGGAGGGCCGGCAGGGCGAGGCGGACCCGATCATCGATCTAATGAGCGAGTACTCGCTCCGCAGCCTCCTTCCGCGTGGCACGAAGACGTGGGAGAAGAACGATGCGGCAACGACGATCGACCTATCCCTCGCGTCCGAAGAGCTAGCAAGAACGGTGGTACGATGCGGCCTGCACGAGACGGACCACGGGTCGGACCACCGGGCGATCGAGACGACCTTCGACATCGCCGCGCCTGAGATGGAAAGCCGGCCACGGCTCCTCCTCAAGAACGCCCCATGGAAGCAAATCAATGAGAGAGTAGAAGCAAACCTAGGGCGAATGCCAACAGGAGGTACGGTGCAGCAACAGACGGATCGACTGATGTCTGTGGTGTGCGAGGCAGTAGAGGCACTGACACCTACGGCCAAGCCATCACCGTATGCAAAGAGATGGTGGACGGCTGACCTCACCCAGCTCCGGCAGATCCATACCCACTGGAGAAACCGGGCGAGAGCGGAGAGAAGGGCAGGTAACAGTCAACCTGAACTGGAGCAACGCGCACGCTCGGCAGCCAAGCAATATCACGATGCCATCCGACAACAGAAGAAGAGCCATTGGGAGGACTTTCTGGCCGACGACGCCAATATCTGGAAGGCCGCGAAGTATCTCGACGCCAGTAAAGGGGCATCTTTCGACAAGATACCTCAACTTAAAAGGGCGGATGGTTCCCAAACGGGAGACGCCGCAGAACAGGCCGAAGAGCTGCTCTCCACATTTTTCCCTCCTCTCCCCAGCATGATCGAGGAGGAGGGGGATCGGCCACAACGATCGCCGGTACCCTTCCCTAACCTCACACTGGGAGAAGTAGAGAGACAGCTCTTTGCGGCAAAGTCGTGGAAAGCACCCGGAGAGGACGGTCTGCCGGTGGCAGTGTGGAAGCACACGTGGCCAGTGGTGAAGGAGAGGGTGCTTACACTCTTCCAGACCTCACTGGATGAAGGGGTGTTGCCGAGGCAGTGGCGACACGCAAAGATCATCCCGCTGAAGAAGCCAAACAAAAGCGACTACGGTATAGCGAAGGCCTGGCGACCGATCTCGCTTCTCTCGACGCTCGGAAAAGTGCTGGAGTCGGTCCTGGCAGAACGTATCTCGCACGCTGTCGAGACGTTCGGCCTCCTTCCCACGAGCCACTTTGGCGCTCGCAAGCAGAGGTCGGCAGAGCAGGCGCTGGTACTGCTGCAGGAGTACATCTACAGAGCGTGGAGAAAGAGAAAGGTGGTCAGTCTGGTCAGCTTCGATGTCAAGGGAGCATACAATGGTGTGTACAAAGAGAGACTACTTCAAAGACTCAGAGCGCGGGGGATCCCGGACAAGCTGGTGAGATGGGTGGACGCCTTCTGCTCCCATAGAACGGCAAGCATCCTGGTTAACGGTCACGAGTCCGAGGCTCGTCCGCTACCACAAGCCGGACTGCCTCAGGGTTCGCCGCTTTCGCCCGTGCTCTTCCTCTTCTTCAACGCCGATCTCGTACAGCACCAAATCGACGAGAACGGGGGCGCGCTGGCCTTCGTCGATGACTACACGGCGTGGTCACAGGCCGATCGCGCGAAGCAAACCGTCAGGGCATCCAAGATATTATCGATCGAGCACTCGCGTGGGAACGACGAAGCGGGGCGACGTTCGAGACGGACAAGACGGCCATCATCCACTTCACGCGCAACTGGAGGCTGCCGGCGGACTCAACCAGCTTCGTCATCAAAGGTGACACTGTCCGAGCAAAGGACCACGTCAAAGTATTGGGAGTGATGATGGACACGAAACTCCGTTTCGAAAAGCACATCGCAGACGCGACGACAAAAGGGCTGGAGGCCGTGCTGGGGCTCAAACGGCTCAAAGGCCTGTCTCCGGCGACGGCCAGACAGCTTTTCGTGGCGGCCGTAGCACCGACGATGGACTACGCGTCGAACGTCTGGAGGTACAGGTGTCGAGCAGCGCAGATGAGGGTGATCAACCGAGTGCAGAGGATTGGCGCCCAAGCGATCGTGGGAACCTTCAACACGGTGGCCACGGCGGTCGCTGAAGCGGAGGCAAGCATACAATCGGCGCAAGAGAGGTACGACAGAAAATCAACGACATTCTGGGTACGGCTGCGAAGCCTTCCCAAGACCCATCCGCTTCGACGTCTGCGGGCGGTGGCCTTTAGACGGTTTCCGTCACCCTTCCAGTTGATGGCGGAGGCCTATCGCGACCTACCCCTTGACAAGCTGGAGACTATCGAAGGGTATTCGATCGCTCCTTGGGAACGTCGTATTGATACAGTAGTCGACGACGACACGGTCAAGGCCTCTGAGGCAATCCGGTCTGGATGGGCAGTGAGGATAGCGACAGGGAGCTCAGCAAGGAACGAGGTTGTGGGCTTTGGAACGGCGACGACGCTGCCCGCATCTTTCAGAGGGGGCGGTGGCGTCGTGACGGCCTCGCGTACGTTCGGTCAGAGAACGGAGCAGAACCCGTATGTAGCAGAGCTAGCGGCACTGGCAGAAGCGGTCAAGTCTCTCCCAGAGAGACTCGAGTACCGGGCCATCCACGTCTTCACCCGCAACAAAGCGGCAGTGTTGGTGATGCACAACCCGCGGCAGCAGTCAGGCCAACAAGAGATCCGACAACTATATGCCAGCGTGCAAGCTCTGCAGAGACGAGGCAACAGAGTCACTCTCTTCTGGCTTCCATCATCGATAGAGTCAGACCTGGCGCAAGCGGCCAAAGCAGCAGCAAAGGAAAGTACCCAAGTAAACAAGACACCACAAAAACGGCCGGCCAGAGCCTACTCGACGGCACTTAGGATCGCTTTACAGAGCGTGCGACAGAAGCACGGAGCCTTGCCCGACAACGTAGGAGCATATTCGAAGAAGATCGACATAGCCCTGCCGGGAAACCACACACGCAAGCTGTATGACGGACTGGCCTGGAAAGAAGCCAGCATTCTAGCGCAACTACGCACCGGAATGGCAAGGCTGAACTGGTACCTCTACCAGATCGGCGCAACCGCCGCGGCGCTATGCGCTTGCGGGCAATCTGCAGAAACGGTAGAGCATTTTCTCTTTCGATGCACACAGTGGACGGCACAGCGGACTCGGATGCTCCAACAGACGGAAACGCGGAGAGGAAATCTGTCATACTTCCTGGGAGGAAAGCGCGCGTCCGACCCTAAGGATTGGTCGCCAAGCGTAGACGTTGTCAAAGAGACGATCAAGTTCGCCATGAGCACGGAGAGGCTAGATGCACAGATCAGCCAGCAGCGAAACCACACGCAACTAACATCATCAAATTAACCGGAGACACCCCCACGCATCCTCGTGCCATCGACAGCAGGACTAGCTTCGGCCGCCGACGATAGGACGTCGAACACTTTGAGAAACAACTCCGAGATGGCCTGCTACTAACCCCACGAGCAACCGCAGCATCGACATGCAAAACTAAAAAAGACACATACGGAGACGAACAAGACTTGTATGGGCTTCTGGGAGGCAAGGATATGAACGAATGTGGAGAATATGTAGATAATCATGCGAGCCCTAAACAGCTTAGCCGGGGCGTAATAAACTATGTATGTATGTATGTATCTGCTGTACTGCATGCAGTATAAGAGCAAGGCAATTCTACCCCTCTTCGAAACAAGGCGACTGGCATCGCATCAATACACTGCCAGGTCCCAGTTGATCGACATGGCTCTTGAGCTTTTCATTCTGTCCTGTGTGAGATCTCCTGCTGGGCCTCTCCATCTACCGGATATTGAGCGGCCGCTCAGAATCAGAATCGAAGGTCCGCGAGAATCGATTGAAAAGCTATCCCCGTCTGTTGTATGGGATACTCGCGTATTTGATGGGAAGTTTCCTCAGGAAGCTGGTCCACCACTCGCAACGCTGACGTTTCGGCACATTTACGGGGAGAGTGTCCGTCCTGATGTCCCCGGCGATTTGGTCGTACGGGACGAATACATTGGAAGGATTGTACAGGATAAAAGAATAGTGGAGTAAGGTCTGATTCATTGCCGGCCGAAGTGGTTACAGCTAACGACATGTGTCTTTCTAAATAGCGACTTTGACTACTATGGTGTTACGTTTGATTATCTTGTTCCCGTAGATGACGCCGATCCGGAGGTACTACAACTCAACATCATCGAGGTGGAGTCTGATCAGGGGAAGACCGCCAACGAATACGTGAGATTTCCGGTTGATGCATTGGAGTACGCAGGAAAGAAGGTATTGGCTGTTCCCAGATGTTGTCAGAAACGGAAGGGCATTACAGATCGTGCAAGGGTCAATAACGGTGTTTTGGTCAGGGATGGGCATCCCAACCCGTGGATGCAAAGCAAGTAAAGCAGAGATGGGCCATTGTCGTATCCGTCAACAGTTGCATGCTTGAAGGATGGCGTAGTTTCTCTTCATACATGGCATACGCCTTTCCTCAACAGTCATAACAGTATGAAAACCTCTGAGGTACTGAATCACCTCCAGTTTATATCTATATAGAGTCTCGGTACTAGCAAGGCCGACTCAATTTTATCTCAGTGCTCGCAAAAACTCCACTCCACATCTCTCAACTCGTCGTTGACAGTCTTTGACAAAACTGTTCTTTCCTTCATGAGCTCTTCGCGCAGCTTCATTGCTTCGTCTAGTTCAACCAGAGCACTCATGGTCTCAACCATGTCATTCGCTGCCTGAACCTGGTCTTTACCCTCGAACCAATGCTTCTGTTGAGGAGGCACATTTGCCGTCGAAATCACAGGCACAGCAGGATCGACCAAGAACAAAGCCACAATCTTCCTATATCCAGGCTTCGTTGGATCCTCCAACCTGAAAGGTCGCACCTTATGCTGGCTTAAATTCGAAAAGAAGATCGCCCTCCCAGGCCGCGTCAGCACGCTGCCCACCTCCTGGAGTGTATCGGAGCTACTACGGATAGCAAAGACCTTTTCGATGGACTTGTGATCGTACTGCTGGTAGTTGAGACGCTGGTCCAGCTTCTCCCTGTTCCCTGGAGCGCGGAAAGCGAGCTGGGACTCGGTGATGTTGGCGCTATCATAGTAGAAGAGCGCTGTGGCACAGATGTGCTCGTTGAGTTGGCCTTCGATGTGCCATGAGCCGCCGTCGTAAGATGGCTTCTCGGGCGTGAGGTGGATGTTGGCAAATTTGGCGATTACTTGAATGCGGGGTGCGTTGTTGAAGAATCCGGTTTGCTTGATGTTTTTGGGTGAGAGTCTGAAGTACGAGGAGGGTTCTCGGACTTGTTCGTCTTCGCTGTCGCTGTCATCATCGTCGTCATAGTCGTCATCGTAATCGTCCTCATCGTCGCTTTCATCATAGTCTTCAACTTCGTCCCCTTCATCCTCAGAGGCCGCCTCGTCGCTCTTCAGACGCTTGCTTTCGTTGGCGTTTCCGCGTTGTCTGCCTCTCTTCTCCCCAGTAGCAGCTGTGGGCGGGACTAAGTCGTCAATCTCCAGGTAATGTCCATCTGGCCTATCTATGGGAATATTACTTTCGTTCCCGCTTAACTGGTCTCCCTGCTCAGGGACAACATCAGGTATCGCAACACGCTTTCCGACCGTTCGCGCCCTAAGACGCTGTACCGGGAACTTTCTCACCCAGCGATAGATAATATCCCAAGCTGGTAAAGCTTTCTGTATCAGCTCTTCGATTATGGGGTACAGATCGGAATGTTCCCTTGGGTGCAAGTTATTGACATAACTCTCGATGGTGGGTCGGCCGTCTTCGTCAATGGCGACGTCAGATGGTAGCCACTGGAACTTCGTGGATACCAGCTCAACAGGTGCGCCTTGCCAGTCGAAAGTTCTACCTTCACCAACGTCAGACTCGTCGGGTTTTGGTATGAGGAAACCACGTCCGCCAAATTCGAGGCAGTCGTCTAATGCGATGCGTTGATGCATGATACGTGAGCGGCCGTACAGGAGTGGGAAGAGTGACGGGTGCACTAAGTCGAGGACTTTACCGTCACTTCCCGGATGCCAGTCCTTTTCGATGTCGGGAATATCTTCGAGAGATTTGACAGAGACTTTGAGACGATCAACCAGGGAGCTGGGCAGAAGCTTGTCTGACTTGATGACACAAGTAGAGTAATCCATGACAGGAATGAGGCTCGTTTCATCGTACAACGCTGCCTTCTTTCGAAGTTCTTGCATGCACTTGGAATCTCAATGTCAGCTCCATCCATGCGATTGCTTTCTCGTGGCCATGTGAAGGCTATATGAATTGGACTGAAACTTACCGCTTCAGCCATGTTCTTCGTGAAGTCCCCATGGCTTCTGTACGCTGCCCAGTCCAAGGCCTGCACTTCCTCCTTCCACTTGGCGGAAATCACTGGATCTCGAACTTTGCGCCACCACTCAGGCTTGTTCGTAATGTCTTCCATGAACTTGAGCATGCAGACTTCTCGAATCAGCAGAGTACTGGCTTTCCAGCTCTTGTTGGTGTCTTCCATGAGCACAGGGAATCTATCTCGCTTGTCTGGCAGGTAGTTCAGCGGCAGGCCGTAGCCCGGGAGCCGAATCATCCCGGAGGCATCAGCAACAGACTGAGGTTGAACTTCATCGTTCTGGCGATTCGAGAAACGTCAGCTGCCGTCATGTGACATGAAAGACGTCGGCTGGGTGCTTACGCTGAACTGATTGAATTGTAGTTCGCTCATTTTCGAGTCCTCTAGTCGAAGAATCGGCATGGAAGTTTCAGGACGTAGGGTGTTGGAACTGGGGGTATCTCTCCCAAACAGATTGTGGAAGGCTTCAAGTTGTTCCCAGAAACATTTTATCAAAAGCAGCCCGTCTGGCGTATGGCGCGAATGCTATTTTATGTTCGTGACCAGATGCCACTAGTTTGATCGGCTCGGGGATATTTCAGCGAGCTAAAATATTGTCCGCCAGCTGCCTGAACCTAAATTTATGGAACTCAAGCAACATGACTCGGTGGCGAGGTGTCACTTGGGTGAATTTGTGAACACCAATATGCGGTTGCTGTTCAGTGAGGCCATGAAATTGAAAGGTTGGCGAGGCAAGTTTTCTGTTGAAGGGTTAGTACTCACTAAGTACGGTGAATGTCAATGATTTTCAAAAATGAAAATTTCGCTCAGTCGCAGCCGCCACCCTAATGTACGTTATCCTTCAACGATGCACATGCTTGATGGGGAGTTTAGAGCTATTTTCATGATAAAGACAATGCACTTTCTGGACCGAGTTCATGTTCACCATAAAGTACGCGGTTGCCCGCTCTAGACCTGTTCCCAAGATCCCGGTAGCCGTGGGGGTCTTCAAGGCCGCATTTTAGGAAAGTAATGACTCACTTGCATGGATTGTAGATTGCTCTCTTGATACTCATTGCCTTATCTCAAATCGAAGCCTGGGTGCTTGACACATGATATACGCTGATAGATAGATGAATACTGTAGAAAAGGCGACAAGTGATGGCTCAGGTAGTATTCGGCTTACTGCGGCACATGGGAATGGACCGACAATATGGGCGAGCAGGAGGGGGCTTTAGGTAAGTTGCCAGTGGCTGCCTAGTCTTGGCATCATCAATGCGTGGTAGTCGTGAAAGTCCCGCGCTGGAAAGAGTCGGTAATACCGATTGGAAGAAGATATCTTTGCAGTTCCAGATCGTCGATTCATTTTCTAAGTCTTCATCTGTCTAAGTATGTGTTGCCAAAACGGTGTCGATGATAGAGGCAGCACTGATGGATTCAAGGAACATTCTCGGGCGAGGAATCATCAGGTGGGTTCCTGGTTGTGAGATACACCTTCAAGACCAACTTTCCCTGAAGAACTTTTCCAATGGACTTGAAGGGGTTTATTTGGTATCACTATCATTAAGCATTCGGTCATGAGTGAGAAAGCCTAAAAACAAGTAGGTATCATCTGGATAGATCTTGGTCTCGACACTGTCATCCACCATCTCTCACAAAGGCACCGCCAAGGCAACACCAGCAAGCGCCGCAAAAGCCCATACCGTCGCCAGTATTCCGACATTACCCCCCGACGTCGTCATTCGAAGGCTATGAGCCGCACTGGACGCCCCCGTCCCTGTCGGAGCTGAGGACCCGCTAGCAGCCGTCGTGCCGCTCCCACCTGCGCTGCTAGTGCCGGTCTGCGCAGCCGCGCTGTAAATCATTGTCACGGCGGGTCTCGAAGCAACCGGAACCCAGGCATCCTCCCGGCCATTGGTAAAGGTCTGCGTCTTAGTCTTGATATCGTAGCTGGTGGCTGTGTACGAGTATACAGCTCCGGAGACGACGGTATTGTTGTAGGTGAAGGTCGCGGGCACCATGGTCACATTGCTAAAGAGCCTTTGACACGCCGTCATGGTGCCGTACACCGACTCTGGAACTTGCGAAAAGCATTCTCCGTTGAACCCTACAGCGTAGCCACTGATGAAGGAATGTTTGTTAACGTCCACAAAACCTTTGCCAGAAGTGACCACGAGCTTGCACTTACTCGGGACAGCAGATAACCGCAGTCTCATTGCTGTCGAGAGCCTCCATAAGAACGTTGACAATGGGGTTATACCCCAGCCTATCACTCATGAACCCAGACCCAAACGGCACGCTGACGATGGGCGGAACAAAGACTCCAGACGAACTGATCGCGCCCTCGGCATTCTTGACAGCGACACCAGCCGTCGTGTACTGATCGGGACAGGCGCTTGCGGGCGAAAAGTAGGCAATGGTGCCCGCGCCAACGGTGGCAGAGGCCTCTGAGCGGAGCTGATCAAACAGGGTGCCGGAGGGGAAACACTCGCCGTACACCGAACCTTCGCATTTTTGACGGAAAAAAGGTTGCACGCGGTCCGTGAAGGCAGATTCTGCGGCCAGCCAGAGGCTCGGGGATGAGGTAGCGCATGAACTGGGCGCGGTGAATGTTGTTGTCAGCGGCCCGACGTTTGTGATTGCATGCTGGGAGAGTTCGGTGAGAGGCATGTTGGGCTGGTTTGGAGCCGGAGTTGCGATATTCTATTTGTTATGATTCTGAGCCTTATGAACAAGAAACGACTATAAACGCGGTCTGCTAGACTCGGGTTGAGGGGAAGTCGCTTTTAACTATAAGCTGACAGCACCAAGGCGGTTGCGATGAGAAGGCGCCTAAGACAGCGGCTTGCATGTGTTTTTCTTGGCAAGGGCATGTCAGCTCGGTCTGTCAGACTGCTCCCCAGGTTATCGTCACATTGGGTTGTTTGCTAGCGTCTTAAAATGCCAAGCAGACATAAGTCGGGCAAAGAGGGCATGCTACATTTCGTCATTCCATTGCCCGATTCAGCGACAAATCTGCTGTGCCGCACCATGTCAGCGAGCTTAAGCAGTCTTGCCATATTTCAAGCTCTGGCGGCGCTCAGGAACATAACTCGAGCAAGGAAAAGGGCACTGCGCGTAAATGTAGCCAGCCATGCACGGCGTGCCTCGGACGGCCGGTGGTCGCTGAGGTGAGCTGGGTTGGAGTGGCAGAGTGGCAGAGTGGCAGAGTGGCAGAGTGGCAGAGTGGCAGAGTGAATGAGCGGGTGAGTGGTTGTGCGGCATCTGTTGACGGCGGATTGGTGGGAATTCCCGGGTCGCATCTTGGCATGGTTCGAAGGATTCGATAATCTCAATCATTGTTTTCCATCAACTCCAAGGGAGCGAGCTTTGTGGGAACTTTTGAGTAATGTTATCAAAGTCGGCGAGCTTGCGATTGAAGGCAATGACATCAGATGTCCCAGGTGGAAGGCCAAGATCGGACGTTCTCGTTCCATTGACCCGTGACCCCGTTTGAATCCTTGCCACTCTCCCTGACAGTCTGCCCTACAGTCCTTGGCGAGATCTGCGTTGCACGTCTGCGCTTCCTCGCGCGGCGATGCTGACGACCATGATGGCAGGACAGCGCGATGATACTACGCTAGGTAGCGAGATAGTCGACGTCGATCAACTTGATAAAACCGGCATGAAGCGACGGCTTTGCGTCCGACTTGCGGTCGCTTGTCTATGTTATATCAGCTTCTTCAGGTTCGTTTCCGTGGTCTTCTGCTTTGACGCGCAAAGGAACTGTATTCGAACTATCTTTCAAGAGACGTCTGGCTGACACCAAATCTTAAAAAAATAGAACGACTTGAGGAAGACGACTTACCAGAGACGCGGATCAGGATTCATCACCAATGCGGTTCGGCGCCTGGGATGTACTCAATGGAAATGTCATTGCCTATGACTGGTTCTGTGGGGATGTCCCCGGTATCTGATTTAATCCTAAACTCTGTCTAGTCCCAACTATTCTGGGGCCGTCAATGACACGATGATGCTTTGGTTGTCCCTGTAACCCAATACCCTCCCAACGCCAATGCCAATGCCGCGAAATACACCAAAATCATCCACCTGTACCTCACGATGGATACCTTATCATATGGATAAGGCCTCATAGGACGGTGGTTCATGACGAGACAAAAGAAACAAACCACTTAGCAGACGTCCAATGTCGGGCACGCGGCCTCGACGATGCGCGACGCGAGATTCGGACGCAAGACACGCTGGAAGTGACCCAACTCGCTCCTCGGCTCATGTCTCTTGACCCTAGCCGTCGCCGTCTCTCCCTCCTTGGCCTCGTCAACCGCATCAACGAAAGCAAGCCTGCTTCTCGCCTCGCCGGCAACGATCTTGGCCGTGTGCGCAATCGCCCGCTCGCTCAATGTGAAGGGCGAGTGGAAGAGGTACTCCTCGGGCTTATCGCACGCAGCGTACCCTCCGTTCGCAGCCTCAGCCGTCTCTGAGGTCTTTGCCCAGATGCACGGCGTCCACGCCTCAGCGAAGAAGAGATTGTCGCCATCCTCTGTCCTGTTGCCCCGTCCCGTGCTGTCTGTCAGGTCGTACTCGCGCATCTGCTTCTCGATGATGGCCTCGCGGACGAAGCTGGCCGTATTGATCTGCGCCGCCACACGGCGGGGGAACGGCACGCGAAGGGCCTCGCCCTTGGGAGCGGCCTTGAGACCTTGCTCCGCGCGGGAGCGGCGGTAGTGAGCTGCGGCGCGCTTGCTGGCGGGCACGTAGCCGAACTTGCCCCTCTCCTCCTCGGGGTTCTCGGGCTGAGGGTCGGCGGTGCGCATCCACTCATCCATGCGGCCCTTAATCTCCGAGTTCCATCGCGCGGTGAGGTGTGCCGCGTTGGTCATTTGCTCGGCCTTGGTGTGGGGACTCGGGGGCGCGGGGCGCTGGGCATGCCAGCCGGGGGTAAGGGATACGTCAAAGAGTTCCGGGATGACGACGCGGAAGTTTTCGATCTCACGCTCGTCGACGTCGCCGCCTTCGCGATCCATGTTGTTTAGCTTGTCGATGAGTGAGGCATTTTGGTAGGCCCAAAAGTCGGAGAAGGCAACGGAGTCGTTGTCGAGGGCGGCTTGGTAGACGCGCTCAACCTGTGCGAAGAGGGCGCGGGCGGCAAGGTCTACTATACCCTGGCCGAGCTCTCGTGGTAGGGAGGCGAGGGTCCAGATATCCCAGGTGCCAAAGGAGAAGACCCAAATCGTCTCCTTGGGGATGTTGTTGCGAGTCTGGGGTTGGGCGAGGAACCTGTCGATCTGGGCGGCGAGGTCGGCGACGGTGTCCGCGATGGGGAACTGCTCGAGGAGGAAGTCGTAGTTAAAGCCTGGCGCTTTGTACTCTTCGATTTCACGCTGGACCTTCTCGATGGTGTCGCGATAATGTTGGTTAGATGTCAAAGCCTGTGCTGGGAGACTGATTGAAGGGGTGAAGGATTGGTGAGAGGAGCATCGGAGCTTAAGATCATGTCAGTCAACTGTATCCCGAGAGCCATACGAACACAAAAATCAAACTTACCTCGTCGCAGAGGGCCTCAGTCCACCCCTTGCCCTTGGCTCCCTTTCCACTCGACGGCGTCGCGATATCAGGCGATCCGAACGCAACAACTCTCACACCACCAGGTCCGAATCCAGCATCCGCCGCGCTCTTGCCAAAAGGCGACCAACTCCATCTTGACCCTGAATCGAATATCGTATCTGTCGATGTGGGTGATGTGAAGAACTTGCCCAAAATGAGCAGGCCGCAAAAAGCAAGGACGAGCTGAACGATGAGCCGCGGGCCGCCGCGCAGGACTCGTGTGGATACAAAGGCGAGGAGCATCTTCAGGCTCATGTCGCACTGCTCAAATGGGCTGCCAGAGGCGCTGCTGCTGCTGCTGCTGCTAGTGCTGTACGCCGTTGGTGATGAAGGCCGCCGTTCGTGGCGGGGGAGCTCCTTTGACATTCTGTGCGATGTGTGTCGAGGGAACTGAGTTGCGTCGTCAAAGGTGACGATGATCCTCGGGATGAGTCTAGGCGCCACGGTTGGTGAGGGGAGTCGACGGGGCGACCGGTGCGTGGCGTTTCTTCGTTCAAGTTTCGCTGTCGTTTCCTCTGCTGTCGTTGCTTAATTTTCCCCTGAGTATTAACTGGCGACAATGATGACGGAAAATATGTCGTTTGCCGTTTATGTTTCGGATGATATTTCGTGATCCCTCAGTATGGTGGTTTACACAGTCCTTCCCAATCTAGGAGGCGCTTGTACGTGTGTGTGGTGTGTAGATGGAACACCGTTGTTGTTCGTGGTACCGTGCCAAGCCGGCAGTCGAGGAGGCGAAAAAGTCAATGGTCGACCGCCAAGAGGTTGCTACACCGGACGGCCGGGATGAATACGTCGGAGACGGATGGTGTGCCGGGATTTTGGCCGTTGATCTACTTCAAATGATCTATAAGGAATCAAGTAGTCACCAGAAGAGGCTCTGCATAAACAGAGAATGAAAGCCGCAGAAACAAGAAAAAGAGTGAGGAAAGGTATTTCGGAGGTTTGATCAGGTACAAAAGTGTCGAAGAGGTCAAAGGGATCCAACAGGAGGAAGGACGAAACAATAGGCACACTAAAGAAGATGGGAAGACGTCCCTTCAAAAAGCAACCTCTCAGACCCTCTTGCAGGACAAAACGATAGGAATTGTGGTAAGAAAAAAAGGGGGCCTTTCCTCCGGGTTTCCAGGGAACACTCGGGATGTGGCCCAGCCTTGAATCATCTGGGCGCTCTCAATGTCACTAACTGACTATCACCGGGTGTGGCTACCGTACATTCTCCATGTCACTCGGTACTTTGATATGGAAACTGGGCAAAGAGACATTCACCGTCGTCACTAATGATTGGAGAGGGGAAGGCGGGAAGGCGGCTTAGTCTGATGGTCTTCTCATCCATGATCCCCGGTTCATCCCAGCTTCCACCTCAACTTGACATCCAGGCGGGCGGAGAGTGGGCACATCGGCGTGGTGGGCCTGTCCTTTCACCTCTTTTACTTTGCCTTATCCTCGCATTTCTTAGGAACGCAGCGGCGGGAGCGCTGAGAACGAACGAAACGGGGGCAGGGCCAGCTGAGAAAGAGAGCCATAGAAACCGCACAACGTTAGTCGGCGCTTGTCACTGTGGTTGCCGCACCGCTCTTGGGTTGCTGGGGATTGTGTCATCCTTGCTTTGATGTGCAGTCGTCGTAAGCTCAAGTGGAGACAGTCATCTGAATGGGGGTCCTATGGGCTTGCGAATTGCGCGTGTGTGGCTCAGGCTTTTTTTTTTTTGGTTTGGTTTTCTGGGACCATGGCCCTATTCTTTTCTCGGTCCGCCCCCTTGGACGGCGGGGATCAAGACAATAAGTCTATTTTCATCGATGGAGTATAATATTTCTTAACAGTCAACACTTAAGAAATAGAGTCTATCGATAGAGAGATGATAGTGAGAGCCTGAGAGGCAGTGAGTCTATACTACGTAGACACTCTGTACGGATAACGGCTTCAGACCTGGAGTCTCATGGTGTCACGGTGGCTCAGGGGCTTGCAGACGTGTGTCTGCATCCGTCCAGGAGGCTGGATAGTATGTTGGTTCGTCTTGCGTGTGTTTGATCCCTCCCCCCCCCCCCCGCTGTACCCGCTGCCGCGTTGGTGTCGCATTTCTGCAGGTTACGCAGCCCATTACATTTCTGGGCGTTCCGCCGTCCCTGCTAGGCGCCCCAATTCTGAGTCTTGCTGTCTTGCAGCCCCATGGTCCGTTATCCATACCTATCGAAGAAGTCTCGGCTGTTTGATGTTTTCTCTGTTTCGGAGGGTCTCATGACGGCTCTGAAGACCGAGACCAGGTATGCTTCTGGCATCTCTCCTCGCCCTCTAGAAGCAAACATGCTCGGGAAAATTGCAGGTAGTTGAAGGCATGCAGAGCCGGGTTGATGCAGGCAGAGGGTGGAATTTTGCACCAGTGCCATGAACGTCCATAGGAGTCATGACAAACTTCCTTTCTCCACATCCCGAAAGCACTGCCAACGGTCGAGCCGTGTCAATCATCAGCTCAGAGGATAGTCAGCGACTGCGGCGAGCCCAACTCATCTGGCAATGCATCACGCGAGTGTCCCCATCATCGAGAGTAGGTATAGTGGGGAAGGTGGTTGCGTTGCAGGGTGGAAGGATGGTGATCCATATTCCCAAGCCTTGGAGATTCAAGGTTGTTTTCTTTTTTCTCACACGCTTTGTGAGCATATCGTAGGCTCACAGCGAATAGTTCGCGCTCGCGGCTCTTGTGTTCTCCCAAGGAAATGTCTTGACCGACTTGGCTGTAACATGAACGGTTTGTACTTCAGCAAAACATCAGCCACCAAAGCCATTCCCGAGCTAACCGGATAGCCGCTGCCGAGACCTTGCAGTTGAGTCCCCCCCTCCCGTCAGATTTCACCCATCATCAAGTCTTTGCGGCGCCGAGGACGGCATCTTCGGCCATTGCAATGCTACCATGTCACTTCAAGCTTACCGCTTGTGTGTTGCGTGGCTTGGAGCTATGTGCCGGCCGCCGGGCCATGGGGCGAACCCGAGCCATGCTGCAAAAAATACACACAACAACGAGAGCCCATGGGCTATGGAAACAATTGCCCAGTTAATCCTGCCAAAATTCCCGAAGGGGGAGAAGGGGAGACAAGGGGAGTCGAACTCCCTTACCCCTGTCCCCCAAGAATCTTAGCACACGTCATTCTGGATGTCTCCGAGAAATTCCCAATCCTCGTCCCGCCCCTCAGAGACATGGGCGGATTCGCGGAAACACACGAGAGGAGGCCGCGGTGGTGGGTTCCATACGCCTGTGTGACAGGCTCCGCGAAGCCCGCCCACATCGCTCACAAACTTTGAAACAAACGTTGATCTAGAGAGATTGAAAAGAGGTCGAGAACAAAACGGCTTCCACGTAATCCTCGAGAAGTCCAGAAGCCCCTCCGTTCTCGCTTGGCCTCCCTCCGAGGTGAGCTCATTCGGACGCGCCGTGTTGCACCGCCCGGGGGACTTCCCATATTCTCTCCCTTCTTCTTCCTCCGCCGCCCGCTCGGTCATGCGCCGTGCCGTGGTCCGCCCACTTCCCGCGGCTCTAAATTCGAAAACTGGGCGGCCGTCCTCGCCGCCGTGGTGGTTGATTGCGATTCGCGAGTCCCACTTACCTGGCAGAAGGGAACGAGCCGAGGGATATGGTAGGATAAACAGAGAGGCTCAGCTTCTTTGAGTATGAATGCATTCGTAACCTAGGAACTTAACAATGATGAGTAGCATCTTAGCTCAGCCCGGATGTCCACGTCGCCCTTAACCAGGCCTGCCCTCAACTCAAATAGAGGATCGCCAAATGCTTGAACCCAATTAAGCACTTTTCGCAATGGCCTCCATGCCTCCACTTTCCGTCGCCACCGTGGTGGTTGACTGAACTGAATCTTCACCCGTTGTGCACTCCACATCGCATTTATCCCTACGATTGTCATCGCCGACCAACCACGCAATCCAGATTTAGACGCCTCCTTCGAGATACATGCCCGTCACGGCGAGCCCAATCGCCGTGGTGAAGGGGTACTTCTGCGGGAACCCCGGTCCGCCGTGCTCCGGGTCCAGCCCGCTGGTGCCGGGGTACAGCAGCGAAGCCCAACCGGCCACCCAGTAAATGGACCCCAAGAAGCCCGCGATGCGAAACGACTCCTTTGCCATTTCGGCAGACGTGTTGGTTCGCCACGTGAAGAAGAGGGTTGCCATGCCCAGGATCAGAGAGAGCGTCATTGTCTGCGCATTGTGGAATCTGGGTGGTTGTGGTCAGCTTTCGTAGATGACGGATCGCAGACATGTGGGCTGACGGCATCGACTTTTTCTGTCGTGCAACCTGTCGGCATCGAAAGGTAAGATCACTCACTTGGCATGCGGCGGCCACCGCGGGTTATGGATATGCGTCTCGTTCCAATCGGCCATGTATGCGCCAAACAGCAGCATGATGCCATCGAGAGTGAGGAGTACGCGGCCGAACATATTTGCGGGCCGATGTCAATGTCTCGGCAACTTTGACTTGTCGCTATTCTCTTCGAATAATTGTGTACGTGGAATGCTTGAATTGAGCTGTCATGAGCCTCCGCAGCTGTTAAGACCAAGCTCGGCACGCTAATTAAGTAAATACAGTAGTGCACGCTCGCGACTTGTAAAGGTCCTTTAACTCCTCATCCGTCCGCCAGACAGCGTCATCCGTTCATCAGGACGTCTGAAATGTGCAGAGTCGCGTCTTGTCTCGTCGCCGTGTCACGTCGATACCTGCTAGAGCGCTGCGCTCCTCGTGCTCCGACTTTTGCACGCGAGGTAGCCCGCCTTGACAAAGAAACTCAATGCGACTCGCTCATTTGGCTATAGTCATCTCTGATTCAGGTCACGTCGAGTGATATCAATCCTACCTATCCATGTTCATTCTCTGTTTCCCCACTCGCGGCCGGACTTAGGATGAAGAATGTTGGGGATCTCCGATGGGTTCCGGGCGTGCCGCCCTTGAGGCTCGCGGCAACCTCAGATGCGGCACGCGAGGAAACGCTCGGTTCCGATCTGAAGAAACGGTGGTAAAAGTCGTTGTGAAGGCACAATTCGCGGTTAAGGGAATTGGAACGTTCGACGTCAGTGCATATCGTACCCGTATCTCTAATTCGCTAGGGACTCATTAGAAGGCCGCACGCGAGGGATCTGACCTCCCCTACGAAGCTGGCTGTCCCTCATTTGTCTTATCGCTCAATGCTTGCTTTCAAGTTGCCTAAATGGACAAGACACCTAGCTCGGTCACTGAAGCTATGAATTAGTAATCTGCTTAACAAGTTAGATGAGTAAGTATCCGTTTCACTCTTCCCAGCATGATTAAAAACGGTCCGGGCGGCCCCTGGCTCCGGAATGTGCTCCGGTAGAACCCTCTCTTCGTACAATGAAAGCTTCACACCGCAACATTGTGTATTTCAATAAGATCACTTGTATTTTGTTTGAAAGCAATGCAATAACACATGGCAAGAGCTGCAGGTCTTGGTTTGTGTGCTGGCTTGACGCACACTAGGTAGACGAGCGGCATGCTCGGGCTTCTGAGAAAGAAAGTTTGCTGTTCTCAACGAGTCTCGAGGCGAAAAATGCCCCGCGAATACCAACCGTATTTACGTTTGTTGACTCAAGCTACAGTATGATGCCGTTGAAAAAAGCAATGTCTGGCGGCGAATTCTCAGATGAGTTCAGTAAAGGTGGAGAATTCATTACTTGTAGACAGTCAGCGTCATGGCATAATCTCAACTCACTTGAGGAACGCTCCTTGAATGTGAGCCTCATGAGCATGGACTTGCACATCAACGTAATCCAGGTAGCTCGGACCTGAGGTTGGGGAAATGCTCGAGCGGCCGCAGCTAAAGGTCATGACGCCATTCCGACCTCAAACATCACAAGCCAGGAAGCTCATCCCTACCCCCAGGGCCCCAAGCTCTTTCTTTATCACGCACCTGACCTTTATTCCCATCTCCA
>NW_026849285.1:0-19921 GCF_030867785.1 Colletotrichum acutatum | reverse complement strand
GGTGCGTCATCTTCCGCACTAAACCTGTCGAGAAGGGCTTCCCGAAGCGCTTGGGCCTTTTCGTCAGTATCCTCGATCGTCTGGTTGTCCACAACCAATGGGGGTGCTCTGGTCAGTGGGCTCGCCTTCCGCCAACCCATGATCTGGTACAGGTCCCGGTCTGAAGCGACTCCATCGATCTTTCCGGCCCAGTATGCTCGCTTAGCCTTCCTCACCGTGCTCAGGAACGCCTTTCGTTTCTCCATTAGATAAAGGTGCGCATCTTGCTCCGTCTCCCAGGCTTGTTGGTTGCGGGCAGCACGGTATGCTCTGTGGGCCTCTGCGCATTCCTCCGTCCACCAAGCCGCGCCTTTACCATGTTTTCCTCTCTTCTTGCCGACCGCCTCAATGGCTCGGGAGAAGAGCTCGACGATGTGACTTGCCTGCCCGTCCAGGTCTTCCGGAGTAGGTTGATCCCCCAGATTGGGCATCGCAGCTAGCCCCCCTTCGATCAGGTCTCTCAGCCGAGGCAGCGCCGAGTCGGGCACTGACAGTGGCCGTGGCTGCGGGTGGCCCTCTCCCTGTGACACTGGGCGTTTGAATAGTGGTATGACGGCCACGATGGCCTCGTGGTCAGCTCCCGGGTGTAGCTGTGGGCTGACCTGCGCGTGCGCAAAAGGGATATTAGAGAAAGCCAGGTCCAGGACATGTCCGCAATCCTGGGTTGCCACCCCAACTTCGCTGATAAGAGAGAGATTGTGGCCGTCTGCCCAGCCTGCAATGTCATCTCCCCGGTTCCCGTTCCTCGTCCCGGGCTCCCAAGAGTAGTGATGCGCGTTGAAGTCACCCGCGATCAAAGCTCGCTCCGGGGGTTTGAGTTCTAGCAGTATCCCTGTTGTGCGGCTGTGGGGTCGCGGGGTTGTCTGTACACGTTGACGATAGTCGTCGTTTTGTCGACCACCAGCCACAGTACGTCTCTCGTGTGGACAGGCCTCTGCTGCTCCACCGTCATCCCTATCCCTTTGCGTGTGTAGGTCAATACTCTTGGTCTGGTTCCTTCGCTGTCCCAGAAGTCGACCGGGACGAAAGAGTCGAAACCCGGGTGCGTGTTCAGTTGCACGTTTCCGTCCTTCCAGCCCGTCCAGGGTTCCTGGACGAGGACCACATCTATCTGAGCCTCCCAGCAGAGCTGCAGGAAAGCCGTGTGCGCCGGGGAGATCTTTCCGACGTTGCCCTGCGCAACGCGTAGCATCCGTGGGGTCGCCGCTCTCGGCTTACGTCTCCGAGTCGAGTTCGAGGTGGGTGTAGGCATTCGCGACGTTGTAGTTTGGCTTCTGTGCTGCCCGTTGGCTCCTGCTTGGCATGGGTAGCACGGGACGGTCGATGGAGGTGTTGTCGGGGGAGTCTTCGCCTTCGCCTTCGTCCGCCTCGTCTTCATCCATGCTGCTGCTGTCAGTGCTTCCGTCACCGAGGCAAACGATCGAGCTTGCGGAGGGCGTTCTCGTGCGCGCGCGCTTGGCGCCGGGTTGCTGGTTCTGGCTGGTGGAGGTAGGGACGCCTGCCGCCTCCTGGCTACTGTCGGATCGAGTAGCCTTGTACAGAGTGTCCGATGCTTTCTGGCCGGCCTTCCGGATCCGAGCCCGCTCCTTTCGACCGGGAAGGGAGACGACGCCGTTTACGACCGAGGGCCTCGCTGGGCAGTCTGTGTGGCCGGCTTGGAAGGGGCCGCAGCAGTTGGGACACTGGGGCCTGGCCATGCAAGGTCCCGTTTCGTGTGAGTCGGAAGGTCTTCCGCAGTTGCTGCAAGTCGGTCGTCGTCCGCAGAACCGGTTGGCGTGGTAGCCCTGGCAGCCGGGGTCATGTCGGATGAGCGTCCTTCGTTTTTTGATGGGCAGAGATCTGCCGCTTTGGTTGAAGAGCCTGAAGGGCGTGACCTCTGATGTGAATGATATGAGCCAAGATATTTCGTTCGTGACTGGGTTGGGCCCAAGGCGGGACGGTCGAGCAAGGACAGGCTTCTGTCCTGTCTGTGCGAAGACCTCATCTTCAACGAGTGTGGCTGGGTCCAGGACGTCCCCGCCAATGCTGTGTAGTTTTGTTGGGCATCGCGGCACAACGTATGTGTGCCACTTGATAGGCGTCTCGACTTGGTGGGCGCCGAGGCATTCCGCCAGCTTTGCCTTACTTGTAAGTAGTCTTTCCTGTATTTGCTTGTTTCGCGGCTTCAGAGAGTAACCTGTGCTGATATGGTAGACGTGGGGAAGGTCCGCTAGCCCCAGGCCAACGGCCTTACAGACGATCTGTCGTACGGCGAACGGTGCGATCTTCCGAGCGGCCGCTAAGCTTTCTTCCGGGACGCGGGCAAAGATGCGGAGGTCCTCCTTCGGCTGCGCCTGCGGCTGATCCTCGGCGGGGAGTGTGGCCTTCGGGCGGGCAGAGCTCTGGCAGCTCTGGCCGCTCCGGGTCGCCGCAGTGGTGTTGCCCGCCATCGGTGCGACGACAGCCGCCCAACTCCGGGCCGCTATTGGGCTTGTCTCGTGATTGATCAGTCTCTTGAGGGTTTGAATGACATAGGCAGTGGCTTCTTTCGCGATCTGCTTTCTAGAACCGTCAAAGCTGGCGACAACGCTGTCGACGGACCGTGCAATGGTCAGAAAGACGTCTTTCCGTGCCTCGTACTGTCTAGCTTCTTCTGCAAGGGCTGTCAAGACGGACCCTGTGGCAGATCCGCTCGGAGCAGATGCGGTAGAGGCTGCGGGCCCCTCGGCCGAGGTAGGGGCGTCGGTGGTGGCATCAAGCTGGCTTCCCGTTAGGCTGGGCCGGGTCGGCTGTGCCTCGGCGTCGCGGCGTCGCTTAGCTCTTGAGGTGGGGTTCGGCTCCGGAGGTGTCCCGGAGCCTGGTTCGGGGTCGGCTTGGTCGGCCGACATCAGTCCGGTGCCCGACGGCGGCTGTGAGGCCATCGCGGATGCGGGCTCCGGCAAGGGGAGGTGAAGAGTTTTCGGCTGTTAGTAATTTGGTGGTAGGCTCACTCATTCACTAACAGCAGATGCCAAGAAAAATTAGGCGAGAGGGAAGTGCCTTGTCCTTATGGCATTGCCATTGTTCAAGAGATATCTTCAATTGAAGTTGAAGAAGGTTCAGAATTTATGTTTCGCAGCACATATCTATCTGTTTTCTGTTAGCCACCTCAGCTGTCAGGCACCGTGATTCCGATACTCGAGTCTTGTCATCTACTGCTTGGCATGGGAGAATCGCACGTGATTATTGAACATTAGTGTCAATTGATGGCCCCTGTTATATTTATATAGTCAATAAGAATGAGTAACTGCGGGTTGTCCCGTTAACTATGGCTTGAATAGATCGCTCTATTAAGGCTTTATTCCGAAAGAAATCCTCTTGATACAGGTGTAGCATGAGACCAAGAGTGTCATTTCGTAGCTCGGCATGAATCTCCTGAAAGCAAACTAAAGGTTGCTGAACGCCTTACAGAGTATGTCTTTGACATCCTCTTTAGTCTTGTCGCTCTTACTAATCGCAAGTTGGACAACGATTCTCGCTATCCAGGGGCTGAGGTTGTTCCCAGCAATGATGCCCATCTTCTTGTGGTCTTCACTGTCAGTCACCTCCCCAGATAGAACTCGTACCGACTGAACCACCACACAGCCACCCTTTATGGCAACATCAAGCCCCTCTTTCTCTGCCGGTGTTCCTAGTCCAGGCGCAAAACCCATGGATATGATCCCCCTTGCTCCAGCCTTGACATACGCGTTGATGCCCACGCTATCAGCACCCACGTAGCTGCACACTATGTCGACGCGCGGAGAGTTGGCGAGCATTTGGACAGTGAATCCAAGATTTGCGGGAAGCTTTGGCTGCATGAGCTCGTCGAATTCGACTTCGCCCTTGATAATACGACCGATGGACTTGGAATTTGGTGACTTGAAGGCGTCGTGATTCTGGGTGTGAGTTTTCGTGACAAAACGGGGTAGATGTATTTCGTTGTTCAACACCACCAAAACCCCCTTGTATTTATGTTCGCACATACAAGCAGCCACGTGGAACGCGGCGACGAGATTGGCCGGTGCATCTGAGAATGTTCCATTCAATGGGCTCATGGACCCAGTGATGATGACTGGAATATTCAGTTTCAGAACCATAGACAGGGCGAATGCAGTCTCCTCAAGGCTTGCTGTTCCATGGGTGATGATGATAGCCTTGATATTTTCGTTTTCAGACAACATCTCGCACTTTTGACCAACATTGCTCCAAATTTTGGAAGTGATTGCAGTGCTATCAATGGTTTCAAAGTCCTCGGGGTCGATTTCCACACCGAGCTTTCTTGCGACTTCATTGACCCGGGTCTCCTCACAGAGTTTATTGGCTGAGACATATTCACCGTGTCCCATAGAGCCGTAGTCTATATCATCAGGGTTATTGGCCTTAGTTCCGATGGTGCCGCCCGTGGCAAGTAATGCAAATTTCTTCGAGGCGGCGACTTCGGTCATTTTGTAGATTCAAGTGAATGAGATCTGGTGGTGATGAATGAATCAAGAACGGTTCGTTTCGGCAAGACCTTGCTCAAAACTTGGCTAGGAGTAAACCTAGCTAGAACATATATATACCTAACTCGGACCAGATCCAAGCATTTTGGTCTTACTGTTGCCATCTTAATCAGGGCAAACGCATTTGCGGCAAATGCCTGTTTGGAGTGAATGTATCACCATACAGAAAGCGAGAAAACATGCTGTTTCATTTGAAATCCACTCAAATGTAAATGTCGGTTCAGATGTTTGTCATTCCAGGCTATTCAGTAGAATGGAGATGCTTCAATAAGGCGCCAGAAGTACATCACGAAGTCATGTCCTCCTTTTTTCCTGAACAGCCACTGGAGAATTACCGCTTTGAGAGCCAATGCTGGCTCAGAAATCCACAGGCTAGCCGGGTTCTGCATCCTTCAAACCAACACAAAGTCAACCTTGATATCTTTCATCAGCCCATAGGGCGGTTAAGGTCGGTAGGCAAACAAGCGCTAGCCCCGGTGAAGAAAACTCTTCCAACCGCCCAGTGAGCTGGGTACTCCGATGCACACCTCCAGAGCCTATTGCTTTGTCCGAGTTGGCATGGTGGCGCAATGGCATGGTTGACGCCATCCTACGCATTGCTGTTCTTGGTGAAGGAATTCTTACTGTGCCGTCAGCCACTGCGGAGGTGAAGCTGCGCATGACTGCCAGCGCAAGCAAAGTGCTGAAAGCTCGATGCTCTGCCAGAAGATCTGAAGCGCACTACCACTCTGTTCATACGCAAGCAGAAACCTGGTCCATGGCGTTTGGTGAACAACTCATCTCCTGATTGCCGCACAAGCACAGGACGCTCAACTACTTTGTCATCGTGAACACTGGTGGCACGACGGAGGATTGCACAACGAGAAGTGGATGACGAGAATAGAAGTGGAAGTTTGCAGAAACTTTGTGAACAGCCAACGGACAGCTAGCTTATCCTTCTCTACGCTGCCGATCTTGTTCCTTGAAAGTGGTCGAGGCGGCTGCGACTTATTCAACACGCAAGTGCTCCCCACCCCCCTGGAACACATGGATTGATTGCCAGCCCAATCGCTGGAAATGCCGGGAAATTGCTTGCCTCTGCAGGCATTGCCAAAGAGTGATTCCAATCACTCTTCCTTCTCATCCTCATTGTCATACCTGCCCAACCGTCCAAGCGGGCTCACCATGAAAACATCCTCCCATCTGCCGCTAGCAGCCTTCCCGTCCCAGTCGCCACCACTGTACAGAGGCAGACGCAATTTTCCCGTGCAGTGCTCGTCGATGAAGCGGCAGACTTTCTGCATATCGCCCACAGTGAAGTCGTCCATGAACCACAGCATTGTGCGGGGGACGTCTGCAGGGCTCAGGCGCTCAGCGTCGAGAGATGCTGCGGGCTCAATAGAGGTTTCTCGCGTATTCTTCCGCCGGGGCAGAGATTGTGATGGTGCAGGAGCTGCGCCGGCATTCTTGCTATCATCGGTCGGTATCTTGGATTGCTTCCGGATCGAAACAGTTGCTCTCGGGGTTGATAGCGACTGAGGATCGTCATGGGGGATTTTCGATTGTCTTCGCTTGGATGCCGACGTCGAGGATCTGGGCAGGGGAGCTTTTGTGGTTGGTGTTGATTCATGTCTGGATGCTATGCTTCGAGTCAGCCCAGGATTGATCAACCATCGTCGGTTGGGAACAGGAAGGACTTACAGCGTCGTCGTTTCTCGCTGGGCATTTCAGACGGCTCGACCAGACTGTCCCTCTTCCTCTTCACTGAGGATCTTGCGGCGGCAGGAGTTGTGACTTGAGGCTTGGTCTCACTTGATTGACCCTTTTCCTCGCCATTTGCATCCCCTCGCGCCATGGGTCCAAGTAGCGCAGCGTTTACACTCTCATCATTTACGTACCCGCAGTAGTCTGTTAACACGTCCGGCGCATCGGCGCGCATTTTCGCGACTGGCTCCCAAGAAAGATCCTCTCCCTCACTCGTATATCCAAGCCATTGCACGAGTACTTGCCATTGGCCCCGAACACGACGATGGCGTAGCAGACGGAAGGGATGGTAAAGCTCTCCGATTCCTAGAACGTCTTGGCGCGTCTTGCCCGGAAAGTTGGCCCAGTAGTCGCATAGCAGAGTCGGTCGATGCTCCTGGACATCCCATTCGGAAACATCTAGGCGGGAGCCTTTGGCGAGAACGGTAAGGGTCACGAGCGCGGTATCGGGATCAAGGGTATGCGCTACGATTTTGCTGATCGCGTCATAGGGAATGTCTGCCAGAGGGTTTGGGCGTCAATGAGGGCGCAATAGGATGGGATTGAGAACGCATGGGGAGATATGAGAGAGCTAGGCAGAGAGGCTTTAGCAGTTGGAAATTCTTCTTACCTTGCTTCGCAAGCTTCGACGAGGGTCTACCTCGAGGCATGACTACGGGCGGAGAAGAATTTGTATTCTAGTATTGAGGGCAGACGCAAGCAACGAACGGAGTCGTGATCGGAGAGCAAGCAGGATGCTGCGGGAAAGTTGCGCTGTCAATGAGTTGATCGCGTGTGGGACGCGTTCGCGTCTGGCAAGGTAAAGTAAGGTAGTACTGCGTCAATATTTTTTCTGGGTCCGGGGGCCCGGCTCCGATGCGGACCCCTCTTGCTGGCACCCGATCGCTGCGGCCGCTCTGCGAATTTCCACTCCCAGTCCGCGGTGATGGACAGGCACTCGTTCTTAGAATGAAGTTCTCCATGGGGTACAGGTCATTAGCAGGGTTCTCTTAGTGCATGGGTCAGAATTGGTTTGGTACGGCATGGGTCTGGGGTTGTTGCTCGCAATGGTACCGGCGTGACGGTGTGGTCAAGGGCCGAACCCCGCAGCACGGCATCAGCCCCGGGGAAGAACAATCTCGACTAGAGGCATCGTTGCATGCAATTGAAATTGAGATGATCCGCAGAGCCAGGCAAGCTTGAGTTACCTCGTCAAGAAACTCACTCTGAAGCCTCAGGCCAGCCTAGCTTTCGTAGGTGAACTGCAACTGACTTGTCAATGTTCATGTATGCATATCTATGTAATAATATCTATACTCTACGCGAGGACGGACATCCGTGGTTTATGCTGATGTGTTTGCACTCGCCGCGCCGACTGTGTCTATGATGCTCGCTCCGTCCGTTTATCATCTATCTATGTAGTCTCTATGGTCTATGGGAGGAGAATGTCATGTGTCTCGTCTGATCGCCTCAGGCCCATCTATTTCATCGTCTATTCGTAGGCCCATCCAATTCGGATAAGCTTGTAGCCACTCTCATCCCCTCGTCCCACTCCGCTCCGTTTCAGCAGTTCTTCTGATTGCAGGATGGCAAGCCTCTTGCCGTCTGACCGCTTGGGGCTGTCGCTAGCCGTGAAGGCAGACTCAACGCTATCGCTGACGCCGTTGAAGCGGCCGTTGCGCCGCACTGTGACGAGGAGCCAGAACACGCCAGAATCTGCGAGAAGGCAGGTCGCACAGTCACGCAGCCAGAGAGCGTGCTCCGGCGCGTAGATGACGTCGGTCGCGATGATGATGTCGGCAGGGACATGGAGCGGTGCATCCAGGACAGGTGCTGCCCAGTCGAGAGTGGCGGTCTGCACGTGGGCGGGCTTGGCTGTCGCGAAGTTGAGGGCAACATTGGCACGCAAGTTCTCAAGCACAGCTGGGTGGTAATCAGTTGCCACGATGGTCGGACTAGATGCTCCCAAGTGAGGCAGAATTTTGCCGAGCATGAGACTCACAAGCCCCGTGCCGGCGCCGAGTTCAATGATGCGTGGGGAGATACCCAGTCGAGGTTGGGAAAGACCAAAGCGCTCTGGCGAGGCACACATGATGTCCGACAGGACAATGGAGGCGCCCCAACTCTGGAGACCGACATCGTCCGGGTCAGCCGAGTTTGTACCCGCCAACCTGTCGTTGAGTCGGATGGTGACTGGAACATTTGCTGATGGCGGTTTGGGGAGCGAGAGTTGGAATGCGAAATCGCGTGCGTAATCCTGATCCTTCTCGGCCGAGGCATCATCGTCCGGTGGGGCGGCGAAGAAAGATTCGAGGACGCAAGAAGCCTGGTCCAGTGCGTTTTGACAAGCGTCCTGGGATTCGAAGCAAGAAAGAGTCTCGGCTCTGGCGATGAAGCCAGTCAACCAGCGCTCGGCGCAATTACGCTCAAAGACGTCGACCTTGAGAGCGGCTATGTGGTGGTCGAGGCCGTTGATCTCTTCATGATCATCGTCTGTCTCCGACACGTAGCCAGAGTCGGCGAGAGATGAATCATGATGAGCGCACTTTTGTGTCTCGGGGGTAAGCTGAAAGGCGACGGACACGGCCAAAGGGCAGTAGATGACGGACAGGTTCTGTAGGGCGACGGCGATATCGGCTTCGGTAAGCTGGTTCAAAGTGCGCAAAGGCGGAAGACTGCTCGAGGGTGGCAGCGGATGCGCAGCGGGGCTCATGGGACGCGACTCGCCTCACTACGCGGAGGCTGCGAGCAAGTGTTGTACTACTCGACAATACTTCATGGATGGTGAGAAGCACAGTGGGGTGCGGGTTCGAAGAGAAGCATCAAATCGCGAGTGAGTTTGTATCTCTCATGATTTGAGATGAAGCAACCTAGGGTAGGTCTTAGCTTAATGCAAAGGGGTACGGAGTAACGACCACGGGGTTCCGAGTCCCTTATCTTAGCGTGTCTGACACGAGCATGGCAGACCCGCATTTGCCTAAATGAGGGCATCGTGAAAATTTTTGTTTTGTTTTAGTAGGTAGCCCTATCCTTGGACTGTTGGACCTTGCCACCTTGGGAGTCGGGACCTGGGCAGCTGGAGAAGAACTTAGCGGTATCCTCAGGTTAGATCGGTAGGTAGGTGGGTCGGGCCCTTCTGTTCCGGCGATTCCCGTAAAGGAATAATTCACGGCTGCTTCCGTAATCAAAGAGAATCTAAATTATACCCCAGATCAGCCCGCCCCATATGCACTGAATGCCTTGATAAGAGAATTACTCCTGTGATAAGAGTGCTGTCGTATAGTGAAGGTGTTTGGTGTTTTCGATGCCGCCCTTCCAGACCTGCCAAGCAACGGCCCATTGCCCTGCGGGGGAAAACCATGAAAGGCGGCAATTTCCATTTTCTCCTCACAAGTCTCTTTGCACGTGACGAGTCAGGACCCCAGCCCCCCCCCCCCACCTTTCTCAAGTACCTTGGTATGTATTCGCACCCCCCAGAGGCTCAGTCCAAGTCCACGCATCCACCAACCAGCACCTCATTATCCAATTCCAGACTGATTGACTGGCCGTCAATCGTGACCCAACCTAACGACGTTATCATGCGGCTTGGCAGGCTCTGGCAGGGGCCGGAAGGGACCGAGCCTAGCTGCCGAGGCACGGAGTACATAGACAGCGCCCGATCACAGCTCCGTCCATACCGTCGGTTTTTCTATCATAAGACCGTCCTGTCTGCCCATAGATTTAGCCTGGACTGCCATCTTCTCCAAGCTTCACAGTGCTAGACTCCGATAGATTGAATTCATAGTCTCTCTATTAGGGATACCAACCTGGATGGAACGCCCAAGTCTAGAGTATCAGGGCTACTCTTATTGACACGCAGAAAGGGGTTCTTATACAAGGTCCTGACATTGCAGGGTTGCTCCCGCGGTTTTCCAGATCCCTACGTTCCGCATTCTACTTCACTGAAGCAATCATTTGCAAGGATATTATGGATACACGACCCTCCCACTTTCAAAGCTTAACATGTTTACTTCGTCTGCCTAATTACCAGCATCGCAATGCCGGCTTCCTGATGTGAATTACTCTGCACATCTCAGCGATTTGAGTCGCGTTCTTGTCGGACGCGCCCATCACGCGAAATCGCGAACTACAATCTTAGAGCGACATATTCAACTCCATCTTTATTCCTAGTTTCTAAGCGTCGTCAATCGCAATCGGGACCTGACAGTCAACCTCGGACCACAGTGCATTCGTTCCTTACCTTACCCTGATATGTCTTTCATCAAACGCGAAAGGCATGTGCCGACCAGGATCGAGACGGACGTCCTGCTTACGTCCGAAACGCCCGTCCCACTTCCTGAAGTTCCCCCTCGTCAAAAATGGCCTCCCATCCTCTTGCCACAGTCCCAAACGCCAATTACGCCGAACACAGTTTCTCCAGACTCCGCCAGCATAGCTCAACTTGAGTCTTGCTTGGAAGAAGTGGCTTACGGGGCATGGCTCAAATTGGCTGTTGGAAGTTCCTCTTCGAACGGATATTGCTACAGTAGAGCAAAAAGGACGCTGAATGGATGCATTCTCTCTCAGAAGAAACCTAGGTATTTGGTTGGCGAGTCGAGCGCTAAGAATCTTGCAAGGAGAGCGTGCTGCGCTCCTGTGAGTACACGCTCCTTCGTCTTATATTCATTCGTATTAGAAAGCTACTTCAGAACCAGCTTACTTTTGTCGGGGGAAGAAGAGACAGGATAGCTAGGAAGGATAAGAATGGCTGGAAAGCCTGGAACGCCTGGAAAGCCTGGGAAGGCTGGAAAGGAAAGGATGTTTTCAAGGTCATCTCCAAGTCTATAGCAGACTCAGCTCCCGCGTGTGCATGTGAACCCAAATGTTTAGAATATATAGAGGAGGGAATTGTTACAGTAGTCGACTAATTTCAGCCTGAGTGTTTCCGCTATGTCATCGCGCCACCGTAACTATGGTTTTTTTGTTCTAGGTGTTTAACGCCGATGCCACCCGCATCGTTACTCTGTACTAGCGCCCAGGGCAATCGTATTTTTGTAATAAAGCAGGGTGGTGGTGTGATGGGGAAAACCTAGAGAGCAGGTATGAATTGAATCCCGCGGAGTAGGAAGGCAAAGACTGGACAGGCATACAAACCATATGCATTGTCGGCTGAACGTTGACATCTACCATCAGTAAAAGGAATCCGATGTGATGAAGCTACTGGAGCAATAGAAGCTTGGACAATACCTTTAGTTACTCGAGACATAGGTACTGTTAGATCTTGCACTCTTGCTGGCTGTCATAAGAAGTGTTACACTCCCCTGTCCAAGCGGCGGACGGGCTGCATGACTTTGCGGTCAGTATTCGTTTCAGCCCCCTACGAACAGTATTAGTCGAGGAAGCATCGACAACTTGTTAAGTGCGACCTGACTTGCCAGTGCCATGATGCATACCACGATAGTCAATAGTAGCTCCTCTTATAAGTGAAATCCCGCTGCTCTTCAAGGTTCCAGTTGAGAGAGCCTCGAGAGCAGATGTTGAGTCAATCTCTACCCTAGGTTCAATAGTGTTGACACTTCAGCTATGTTTCTATTGGCGAAATCATTAAAGACAAGTTGACTTTGAACATCGCCAGGATAAAGTCATGGCGGACGTCAGTCTTGCCAACCCATTACGAGGTCTTTTTTTGTAACGGACGAGATAAAGGGATAATTACAAAGGACTACGACGTACTGGCGAGCGGTTGTGCCATTATCAGGCATCTTGACCACGAAATTTCTCACTTATTTATGCCCTAACGTCAACTCTAGCCCAATTCGCATACGTCTGTTACGTGACTCAGATGGCACAGAGCTACGACAGCCTCGGAAATCTTTGTTTTAGTTTACTGAAATTCCTCGTTATTACAAAGACATCGTATATCGAAATTACGTCTTGTATTATAGGTGCCAAGGCAATCTCCAAGTCATAGTTCAACAACATACCAAGGCAAACGGACGTGCAGTGGTAAAATGCATGCAGGCAAGGCTTGAGGGAAGCATCAAGTATCCTGAGTTCACTTGATGGTTTGCGTGAGCCATCTATGTAGACCCATCAAATAACACCAGGGGAAACCTAGGAAGATACGATAACGAAATAAGATACAGCAGCCTTAGGAAGGATACCTCGAACTTTATGAATTGATGTGGACCGTCACAGCCACCCAAACATTCAATGTGACATATGATTGGAAGCTTGGTAAAGCAGGAAGCATCAGTCTGCAGCTCTGACCATGTTGGTCGTCCGATGAAAGGACATCGAAGTTATGTCGAGGGCCAAACAAAGCTAACATCTATGCCAATTTGCGGGGACATGGAATACAGTCTAAATGCAAAACCCAGAGAACATAACAGCCGAAAGACTTGGCACAGTGATAGGCTGAAATTGACGGACGAGCGTGAATGCGACCCAGGCACGTGCTCATTAGGCGAAATCCAATGGGCATCACTTTTTGGGTTTTGGGTTTAAAAGACGAAGCTCTAGCTCAGATGATCACGCATTTGCTTTGACGAGGCGCGACATCAAACCAGTTTTGTTTGGTTTGAAGGCCGAGCGCCCCCAGAAAATGTTAATAACACAAGCTTGGCCTGCCTGGGTTTTCAAATGCGAGTCTAGAGCAGGTACGCCAGAGGTAAGTTCAGGGATCAAATTTCATCTGAACTTCAACTACAAAAGCCAACAAATACCATTCGAGCATGTAAAAGCACCCGGCGTTGTATGTCCTGTTAGATGTGTTTGACATGCCCTGCTACAGAGAGCGAAAGTGGTTCTATACGTGTGTGAAAGATGTTGCGTCGTTGGGAACGCAGCACAGGCTTTCAAGGTTCTTTATGAGCGTACCATGAAGAATAAGTGATATGCTAGCAGGGAACCTAGCTCCTTCAAGAGATCACTTGTCCATCATTAGTCGCATGCGTTGACAAGGATGCCGTGGCGATCCGCAGCCCTAGGCATACTTTAGTGGTATACTTTCATGGTAAAGGTTCATGGAACAAGGAAACCTGGTTGATACAACAGCCTTTGGACTCAGGCGGGCTCTATGGGCCAGAATAGGAAAGCAGGGCTGATAGATATGCCGCCGTCGTTTAGTATTTAAACCCCGTTTCTCACTGAGGCTGCTTCCGAGGTGTTTATATCTCTTACACAAGTGCTATATTAAACTATACGATCACTGCAATCACGATGGGCTTCATGAAATCAAATCTGGCGTGCCTAGGGGCACTTGCCGCAATGATAATCGCTGCCCCTACGGACGACACTTCAACCCCAGCTATCTTTGCTCGCGCTGAGGCTACGGTCTTTATGTGTGACGACACCCGTTTCCGAGGCCGCTGCCGAACCGACGTCATTCAGACAGGATCCTGCTGTGAGTTCCTCTCTTAGATTGAGCGCTTATCTCTATGTTTGATCAGTCGCTGCTAGCAATTTACTTACAGAAGAGCTATATATAGACAATGTTCCGGAGAGTTTCGTTGACCGCATCAGCTCTATTCGTAATAATGATAGGAATAGAGATACGTGCACTTGGTATCGGTAAGTGTGAACCTTGAGAAAAGGATAATTACTTGGAACTATCTTGACTAAGAAAGGCATTTATTATCTATAGGGAGCGGCAATGTCGAGGCGAGTCGTATCGTAACCAGGATGATGATAATTTAGCTGATGGTAATGGCCGGTTTAATGATGCAATCAGGAGTTATGAGTGTAAAAGAAAGTAAATATTACGAAATAGTATTAAAAACATGGATTGTTTTATCTAATAACGATGAATAATTATCTTTGCCTCTATTTAAAAAAAGAGAAATGATAAATATTTATCAAATACTTTATTATAATTAAAGTTATTTTTTTTATTTCTTTTTATATTTATAGTTATCTACAATATATAAATCATAAAACAAACTAAGAAATGAAATATATTAAAAGAATTAATATTAAAAGAATGATCACTATTTAAATTACTTATATAAATTAAGTATAAATACGCTTATAAAATTTCGTACGAGTTCTATTTAATTCAATCATTTTTTAAATCAAAAGATATTTTGTTATATAATAATATCATGAATTTCTTTCAGGTTTATACATATTGAAAAGACTTCTAGCTATTAAACTAATTGTTTAAGAGCGATTATAACTAACGTTATTGCTCTTTTTTAATATTAACTTGCCCGCTTAGTATTTTATTATTTATAGCTTTTAAGATTATATATTATAAACGACTTTTGTTTTTAAAGAATATTTATATAGTGGTTTTATTCTAGCTCTATAGACGCAAAAGATCGACTTTAACGGAATTATACTTTTAAAAAAATTATGTAATACGGTATACTTTTTAACTATATAATATATATAACCCTTTAAAGTCTAGCCCGCCTTATTGGGGGCCATCTTTACTTTTACGGGCAAGTTAGTTTATTAAAATAAATATTGTATATTATTACTTAATAAATTTAAAACTAATTATAGCCGGTTATAGTTATTAATATAGTGGTTATTTCCGGCTTTATAAGTATAAATAATTGACTTTAATAGGATTAGGCTTTTAAAGGAAATTATATAATATAGTATACTTTTTAGCTATATAATACGTATAATATACCCTAAGTAAGCACTTAATTTAATATAGTAATTTCGATATAAAAACCGCTATATAATTCGGGATAAATAAATTACCGCTATTTATTAATAATAGACTAAGCGATATATTTATATAGTAGCGATAATTAAAAAGGTTGATTATAGAGGTCGGCTATAAAGGTTAGAAATAGCCCTTATATTACGGCTAGTTAGTTATAATAAATATATTAATAAAAGTTAAGGCTACGAAGGCTAAGTAAATAGTATCGCAGTCGTTAATAGCTTCCCTAAAGCTATATTTATAAGTTATAAAATAAATAAGGCTTTAGTAATTAATCGTAGTTTCGTTAAAAGGAGTTCTTAGTAAAGATAGCTAAAAGCAATTATAAAATCTAATACTAAGTTAATTATTAAAGAAGTTATAAAAAGTCTATCTTTAAGCCCGGCTTAAGTCTATACTATATATAAGTCTCGTTCCTAAATATATCCTTTATTTTATATATATTTTATTTATTAATAATTACTAAGTAGATCCTAATAAGCGCTTATTTAGAATAATTATTATAATTACTTTATTACCTAATTACCTTCTTATTTATATATAATTTATTCCATAGTTCTTCCGTTTTTTTAAATAATATATCTACTCTGTTTAACGTATATATAGTATACTGTAGCCGCTGCGGGCCTGCGGGGCGGGCCCTAGTCTTAGTTATATACGTTGGGTCGTAATACTTTAACTATAAAAGTTCTAAACTTTAATAGCAATATAGAGGTTTTTTTAAAAAAAAAGGGCTAAAAGGGCCTATGTTTAGTAAAGTTTATAAAGATTTCTTTTATTTTTATCACTTCTTAAATTATTTATAATTTTCTCTCTATTTAAACTAAATATATTACTAGATATTATTAAACGAACCTATTAATATATAAACTATTAACTAAATAACTAGTTAAATAACTAGTTAGAACTAATTAAAAGTCCGGTTAGTTAAATCATATTAATGAAAACTTATTTATTTAATATATATTTAATAATTAGTAGGCTAATAATACTTTTCAATAAATCTACTCCCCTCGGACTTAGCCTCTTTTTTAACTAGCTCGATACCGTAGCTATTATAAATAACGTAAATACGCCTAAATAATAATAAAATAGAGAAAATAGTTAAATCGGTTAATTCTAGTTAGTTATTAGGTTTAAAATATAATATACCTAGTTTTCTTTAATACGAAATATATAGTATAGCCCCGGTAAATTACTCTATATATACTTATATAAAACTAATAAATCTCTAAATAAGCGGGTTCTAGGTTAACGTTTTAAATATTACTTTTTTTATATAGTAGTTTTTTTCTAGCTTTATAAGCACAAAAGATCGACTTTAATAAAATTAGGCTTTTAAAAGAAATTATACAATATAGTACACTTTTTAATTATATAATATACGTAATATACCCTAAGTACGCACTTAACTTAATATAATAATTTCGATACAAAAACCGCTATATAATTCGGGATAAGTAAGCTGCCCTCTTTACTTATATAGTAGCAGTAGCTAAAAAAGTTAATTATATAGGTCGGCTATAAAAGTTAAAAGCGGCTTAAAAAGTTATTTACCCTTAACCATAAAGATTCTAAACTTTAATAATAACGTAAAGGCTTTTAAAAAAAGGGCTAAAAGGGCTAATATCTAGCTACTCGTACTAGAGCTCGTAAAAATTCTTTTTATCCTTATTACTTTCTATATTACCTATAAGCTCGATTTAAACTAAATAAACTACTAAACAAATCTATTAATATATAAACTACTAGTTTACTAACGATGCCCCTTAATAAGTCTCCCCCTCTAAAACTTAATAAATTTTTAGGCCCCCTCGACGCCCTAGTTATTATAACTAACGTAAATATATTAAAAAAATAGCGTAGTACCCTTTAATAATATAAAATCTAACTAAATAATAATATAAACGCCGTAAATAGCCAGGCCGGTATAAATATTAAAATTTAATATATTAACGCTAGTTTAAAAATTATACTTTATAGAGCTAATAACCTCTTAAATACGAGCTATATTATAAATATAAAGGATTATATAAAGGGTCCCCTTACTTTTTACAAAAAAAAGTATATTATATTAAACCTAGCTACTTATACAGGCTAGTACTAAAAGGTTTTATATACATTAGAATAAATAAAGCTCGCTCTTTAAATAACTAAAAATAGCGGAAAGTTAAGAGTTTTAGTTAGTAATTAAGTTTAAAACGCAATATACCTAGTTTTCTTTAATATATAATATATAGTACGGCCCTAGTAAATTACTCCGTCAGGGGGATTACTTTTTTTATATATTATAAGTTTTTATATTTATTTATATACTAGCTTTTCTATTTATTTAATTATATACGCGCTTATATAATATTAATAAATTTCTAAATAAGTAGGTCCTAGATTAACCCTTTATATATTAGTTTTTTTATTATATAATTACCTTATACCTACGTCCGGGTAATAGTACTTAAGCTAACCGGTTCGGCCCTATTTAATAAACTAATTATAATAAGTTATTATATTACTAATTTAGTTACGTAATTACTTACGTAATTCTAATATATAATATAGAATTTATAATGCGCATATACGTATATAATAGATGAACGTTATATTTAGCTATATATAGCCGCCCCTATTAAAGGGTTACGGGGTACGTACTCCGGTTACGTAGTTACTAATTATATAAGCCGAAAAACGTCGACTACGGGCGGATTTAAACTACCTTCTTTAGAAACGTATTAAAAATTAGCCGAGACGTTTAAACTCCCTAGACTTATATTACTAAGCTACGTAGCTATTACTTTTTTTATATTATATAATTATTTTATATATACGTCTAGGTAATAGCGCTTTTAAACTAAAGCGGTTTAGCTATATTTAATAAACTAATTATAATAATTAATTATATTATTAATTTAATTATATAGGTATTAGTTATATAACCGCGCGTTACGTAGATTTAGTACATGACATAAAGTTTATAATTACCTTAATAAAATAATCTACCGGGGCCGTACTATATATTATATATTAAAAAAAAAAACTAAGTATATTATACTCTAAACCTAATTATTAATTAAAATTAACCGACTCGACTATTTTTTCTTTTTTATTGATAACTCCCGACTTTCCGCTATTTCTAGCTATTTAAAAAGTAAGCTTTATTTATTTTAATATATATAAAACCTCTTAATACTAGCTTATATAAATAACTAGGTTTAGTATTATTTCTTTTTTTATATAAATATTATTTTTATTTAGGGGGGTTCGTAAGAGCTATTTTAAGTACCGGTTTATTATTTTTTCATTCTATATATTTCTAGCCCGCCTATTTTAGTTATTATAACTAAGCTAGTATCGATATACTAAATCTTAATATTAATACTAGCCCGGCCGTTTATAACGTTTATACCGTTACTTAGCTATATTCTATAATTCTATATTATTAAAAAGTACTTTATTACTTTTTAAATATATTTACGTTAATTATAATAACTATAGCGTCGAGCTAGTTAAAAATAGGGCTTAGTTTAAAAGGGGTAGACTTATCGAGAAGCATCGTTAGCCCGCTAATTACTAACTATATACTAAATATAAACTAGTAGTTTATATATTAATAGGTTTATTTAGTAGGTTCGTTTAATAGGTTTATTTAGTAGTTTATTTAGTTTAAATAGAGAGAAGTTTATAAATAATATAGGAAGTAATAAAGATAAAATAAATTTTTACGAGCTCTAAGTAACTAGATATTAACCCTTTTAGCCCTTTTTTAAAAACCCTCTACGTCTTTATTAAAGTTTAGAACCTTTATAATTAAAAAAGGCCGTTTTTAACTTTTATAGCCGACTTTTATAATTAACTTTTTTTAGCCGCTACCGCTATATAAAATAGCTTATTTATCCTAAATTACTATATCAAGTTAAGCGCGTACTTAGGGTATATTACGTATATTATATAATGAAAAGGTATATTATAATATATAATTTCTTTATGACGTGGCTTAGTAATATAAGTCTAGGGAGTCTAAACGTTTAAGTTAATTTTTAGCGCAATTTTAAAAGAAAGCGGTTTAAATCCGCCCGTAATTAACGTTTTTTAGCTTACGTAACTAGCGACTACGTAATATTAAAAAAACGTACTCCGTAACCCCTTTAGTAGGGGGCGGCTATATATAGCTAATTAAAATAACGTTAATCTTTTATTTTATATATACGTATATTATAAATTCTATATTATATACCGGACCTACGTAGCGCGCAGTTATATAACTAGCGCCTACGTATCTAGATTAATAATATAATAACTTATCGTAGTTAGTTTATTATATAGTGCCGAACTAGTTAGCTTAAAAGTACTATTACCTAGACGTAAGTATTAAGTAATTATATAATATAGAAAATATTAAAACGTATAAAGGATTAACCTAGGACCCGCTTATTTAGAAATCCACTAGTATTATATAAGCGCGCGCGCGATTAGATAAATAAAAAAGATAATACGTAAATAAATACGAAAACCTATAACATATATATAATTTCTTTTAAAAGCCTAATCCCGTTAAAGTAGAACTTTTATATTCATAAGGCTAAAAAAGAACTACTATATAAAGTTTATAATACGTACATATATATAAAGTAATAAATTAACGTTATATTAATTAACTATATATAGCCGCCCCTTAACGAGGGGGGTACTAAGTATATATTTCTATATCTATATAGTTATTAATTACGTAAGTTAAAAAACGTTTATTATAAATAAATTTAAACTACTTTTTTTCATAACGTACTAAATATAGAATAAAAAACTTAGACTCCTTAGATTAATATTGCTAAGCTACGTAGCTATAAGTGTTTTAATATATAACTAGTTTTAGTATTATATAAAAATACCATTTTAAACGCTACATTGATAATATAATATTAAGAAAAACTAATAATAAAATAGAATTACTTTTTTAAGTATAGGTTTATTACGAGGTTTATATATAGAGTTTATTAAGTTTTTT
>NW_026849284.1:0-19961 GCF_030867785.1 Colletotrichum acutatum | reverse complement strand
AAGACCCATCCGCTTCGACGTCTGCGGGCGGTGGCCTTTAGACGGTTTCCGTCACCCTTCCAGTTGATGGCGGAGGCCTATCGCGACCTACCCCTTGACAAGCTGGAGACTATCGAAGGGTATTCGATCGCTCCTTGGGAACGTCGTATTGATACAGTAGTCGACGACGACACGGTCAAGGCCTCTGAGGCAATCCGGTCTGGATGGGCAGTGAGGATAGCGACAGGGAGCTCAGCAAGGAACGAGGTTGTGGGCTTTGGAACGGCGACGACGCTGCCCGCATCTTTCAGAGGGGGCGGTGGCGTCGTGACGGCCTCGCGTACGTTCGGTCAGAGAACGGAGCAGAACCCGTATGTAGCAGAGCTAGCGGCACTGGCAGAAGCGGTCAAGTCTCTCCCAGAGAGACTCGAGTACCGGGCCATCCACGTCTTCACCCGCAACAAAGCGGCAGTGTTGGTGATGCACAACCCGCGGCAGCAGTCAGGCCAACAAGAGATCCGACAACTATATGCCAGCGTGCAAGCTCTGCAGAGACGAGGCAACAGAGTCACTCTCTTCTGGCTTCCATCATCGATAGAGTCAGACCTGGCGCAAGCGGCCAAAGCAGCAGCAAAGGAAAGTACCCAAGTAAACAAGACACCACAAAAACGGCCGGCCAGAGCCTACTCGACGGCACTTAGGATCGCTTTACAGAGCGTGCGACAGAAGCACGGAGCCTTGCCCGACAACGTAGGAGCATATTCGAAGAAGATCGACATAGCCCTGCCGGGAAACCACACACGCAAGCTGTATGACGGACTGGCCTGGAAAGAAGCCAGCATTCTAGCGCAACTACGCACCGGAATGGCAAGGCTGAACTGGTACCTCTACCAGATCGGCGCAACCGCCGCGGCGCTATGCGCTTGCGGGCAATCTGCAGAAACGGTAGAGCATTTTCTCTTTCGATGCACACAGTGGACGGCACAGCGGACTCGGATGCTCCAACAGACGGAAACGCGGAGAGGAAATCTGTCATACTTCCTGGGAGGAAAGCGCGCGTCCGACCCTAAGGATTGGTCGCCAAGCGTAGACGTTGTCAAAGAGACGATCAAGTTCGCCATGAGCACGGAGAGGCTAGATGCACAGATCAGCCAGCAGCGAAACCACACGCAACTAACATCATCAAATTAACCGGAGACACCCCCACGCATCCTCGTGCCATCGACAGCAGGACTAGCTTCGGCCGCCGACGATAGGACGTCGAACACTTTGAGAAACAACTCCGAGATGGCCTGCTACTAACCCCACGAGCAACCGCAGCATCGACATGCAAAACTAAAAAAGACACATACGGAGACGAACAAGACTTGTATGGGCTTCTGGGAGGCAAGGATATGAACGAATGTGGAGAATATGTAGATAATCATGCGAGCCCTAAACAGCTTAGCCGGGGCGTAATAAACTATGTATGTGTATGGAAGGGTTTCACGGATGGGTTTAAACAGCGAATGCTTCTGTGGAAGGGCCAAGAAAAGAATTCAACCGAAACAAAAGTAACAATTGCGTCGGCCTATGGAGTTAGAAGGCTCACTGAAGGCGGCAGTGAATGGCTGTGGCGCTTAGAAGACGCGCTCACCATATGCAGGGGAACCCATCGTGCATTGGGAATAGCAAGTTTCCTGCCTTCTCGGCCGTGCGCTTGTAGTGTCCTATCAGTGGCCGTAGGTAGTTCCCGACGCTCGATTGGGCGGCTATGAAGGGACTTCGCCTGGGAGAAACCGATGTACCTAGTGGATAGGTTGAGCGAAGTGAACTTTGGCGTAGGTGATCACTTCCGTTCGTCCGCCCTTGTTAAGCCTTGCCTGTCTGGACGGGGAAAGGGTGGAGGCCTTGTTCCGTCGTAGGCAAGGCTACGCTAGCACTGTGAGTAACATACTAACCTGACTGGCGCAGTCATCCTGCAAAGCGCTTGCCAGGCTTAATCTCCTTAGACCATGGGCTTTTCAACCCGGAGTAGTGCCGCGACTCGCGGACGACAACGCCGATCTGGTTAATGGTGTGAGCACGAAACGGCCACGTGCTGCCTCGAGACCAGCGACGCAAAGACATCGGGCAGCCTGCGACTCTCTGCACTTGCTTCGGAGCCCACGCCTGCAGCATACCGCCTATCCTCTACCAGTCAAGATCTCGAGAGGAAATGAGAGTCGAAGTCTCGGATGCCATTCGCCTCCAGGGGGGTGGGTCTACAGGGCAGCAAACTTGTGTGACACATGGCCAAGGTTGGCGATATCGAGCCTGCTACATGTGGTGTTGTGGACAGCGTGAATACACTCGCCACTTGCACTGTGATGACTAATTAGCAGCTGAAGGGGGGCTCCCAATAGGCTCACGGGTACCCGTGCATGTAAAATTCCACGGGTACCCGTGAATATGACTAAGCACGTTCGCTGCACGGGTCTTGAGCCAATCGGGGCCGCGGCTTGGGTTCCAATTACCCTATAATTTACGATTTAACCACAATACACTCTTCGGGCAGATTCTCAGCATACAACGCCTCCTGTTCGGCGTTGTCTCTCTCAACTCGTTTCCAGATGTCGCCCATACCTCTCCTGCTATTTCGAAAAGGGTTTTCTCCCTCCTCAGCGATGACAAGCTCATCAACCCGTTCCTCTTCAGCTCTGTCCCAGTCTAGATAAGCCATCATCTCTTCCTTAAGCCAATCTCTTGACCCCTTGGAGGTGGTGCAGCGTTTGTTCATCTGCTTGTAGTCAAGACACCACTCATAACATTTCTTCCCATAACGCAGCGGAAGTCCCATTGCCCTCCGATACTCCTGGTTTGTTTTGACACTTCCACGAGGCTGGGCGGCATACCAGGCGGTTCTCGCTGCACAGTACCGTCCGTATATTGCCTGAGGTGAATCGTATTTTAGAACCGAGGGCGAACGCGAACGCCGAGACGGTGGTTGCATCTCAGGTGGTGACATCCTGGCATCCACTGCTTCATCTGTAGTCGATTGAGTCAAGGCTATTATGGACTGTACGGCGTTCGACGGAAGGCTTTCCGTGACTTTCCGTGTAGTGGCACAGACTGCACTCGGTGTTGGGGCTAGGCCTGGAGTAGGAATTGGCTCAGGCAACAAATGTGAATATCGCTGAGGGCACGCCTTTGAGGTCATAATATGGCCAACCGCATGACACCTACTACATGTGCTTGGGGCCCGTGACGCGAGTTCAACGATTTCAAAGCTGCTTGGGTCTCGCCTAGTGCTTGAAACCGGAATTCGGGGGTTCTCCGATTGCAACCTGGGCTCGATGCGCTGGCGAGGCTCTAGTAACAGCTGCGGCGCCCCTTCACGCCTCAGGTGCCAATGCGCATGAAAGTGCTCACGTAGCAGAACAAGATTTTGTTCCTGTAAAGCCTTTAATTTGTGTAGACATGGCAAACCGTACACACGAGAGAAGGCCCCCGTACAGACTGAGGAATGGTCTGTGCCATTCTTACTGAGCAGCTTCCGCTGCTCTTCTACTTTCCGGAGGGCTTCATGCGATACCCAGCCAAGTACTGCGCCATATATTGTTCCCGAAAGCTCGACCGGTATTCGTGTCTGTTGCTTGGCTTGATTAGATCTCAGATCCGAGAGCTGATTGAGTAACGCGTGCTTCATCGCTCGCCAAGCCTCGAACAGATCTAACGTGGATCTCTTTAGGTGCGATTTGAGCAGAGCATGGATGCCTTCAACCCGCGAGGTAGCCACGTTGCCAAAGTGCGTGTGCTGATCAACCCAGGCTTTCACTAGCTTCTCCTTGTACGGATGGAGCCAAAAGGACGTAATGTAGCCGACTTCTTCAAGATGGTCCGTAAGATAGCGTTCCTCGAAGTGAGAAACACGCTCCTGAAAGGTCATCTCAGACGGCGAGCTAACAATCAAATGCCAGGACTTGTAGAACTCTCCCCAGTTGTCAGTCGATGACTTCGGCGCTGCAGGGCTACTGGTTGTCTTCGTCTTGACAAGGTCGAACGCAGAGTAGCAATGCTGAAGCACCGCCTTGTTCGCATGCCAGAGGCAAAGCAAAGATGCCGAAGATGGAAAGACAGCGGCTACAGCATTGATGCATGCTAAGCAGCGATCTGTGAGGACAACCGCAGGTAGGCTAGCGTTGCACTGGTCATACAAGGACCTGACCCGCTCCAGAGCCCAGGTATAATCATCTTCCGTTTCGCCACTGAGAAATGCGAACGCGATACAGAAGGACCGCTGACAAGCATCGACGCCAACTATGTCAAGAAGCGGCATACCGTACTTGTTGGTCTTGTAAGTGCAGTCCAGCAACATTACGTCTGGGTAAGCTTGTAGGAGGGCTAGGGAATCTGGATGGGCGAACAAGACAGCTGTAACGCGGCCATCTGGTGCGAATTGCATTCGACTCCAGAAGCCTTCCTCGTCAAGCTGATTGGCAAGTGCGTGGATCGAGGTCTGCCCTCCACGAACATCTCGTTTGATGGCTGCAATATGATTGTAGATATCCTGTTGGGTTGCTACAGAGTTTGTGGTTTGTCGTATGTATGTCCGGATATCTCTGGGCGCGACGCCAGCATTTGATAGGCCGGCTACTTTCGCAAAATCCTCCTCTGTCAGCTTGCGGTGTGTTGGGTGAGCAGACGGATGCTGGCTTGGGGGGTGATTATGAGAAGAAAACCGTTTGTCGGGCCGGTGTCTCAAGCTCCAGGTGCTTTTATCCAAGGATTCCTTGGCAAGCACGGAAAATTGACAGCCCGTTCCTCTGCTCGTAGTTCGTCTTTGGCGCGCTATTGCTTTGCTTGGGGGATGACACGACCGATCGCACGAATACGTAATTGTCCGCCGCCCACTCTTCTCTTTGGTCGATCTCCCAGTCGTGAAGGCGTATCCCCTTGTTGCCGCCCAGTTGTTAATTGCCAATATGAGGTCATCGCGCGATTCATATTCGCTTTCAGGAGGTAGACAGTCGTCTAGGAAATTGAGTGCTGGGTTGTCCGGGGCTAATTCCATCCTTCTCAGAAACGTGTGGCCGAGTTGCCATGCCATGTGCAGAGAAACGTGTAGACTGACGCGAGACGCGTTTGTCAATCTGTGCCGCCCGCTTGCTTAGTCATATTCACGGGTACCCGTGGAATTTTACATGCACGGGTACCCGTGAGCCTATTGGGAGCCCCCCTTCAGGGGGCTTCGACGGTGTACGGACCCAAATGCTGATGCTGTCCAGGGTCGGTGGTGGACACTGACAAGAAGAGCCTTAGAATACGCTGCTATCCGCACTATTCAATTTCAATGTTGTTTGCAAGCTGGCCACTGCAGCCATGATCAGATGCTTGAAGAAGCTCAACACGGCAGCAGTACGTGCACAAGAGGAATTGGCATACTTCACAATGCGCGTACGCGTATCCGAGGGGGTTGTTTGTTGGAACAAACATCACAGATGGCGCGCGCGGTCGTGATGTTACCGCATTCTGAACTTGCCGACAGTGAACAATCACAGCCCCGGACTCGAAAACCACGAAGTTTGGTCAGCAAACCGATCGCAAATTACTCCCTTACCGGCCTGAGAAACGACGTGATTACGCATTGCGTCGCTTGCAGCAACACCAATACAAAGCTCTCTACGGTGCGTTCAGTATGTCAGAGGGGAAACGGCAACAAACAATTGGGCTTTGTGTCTCGAATTGTGACTGTAGATACCGCATGTGGAGCGACCCAGCCGCCTCCAACGGAAAATTGCATCTGCACCATCGTGATCACGGACGCAAACCTTAGCGTGCCGTATACAGTAGTTAGACAAGCAAGCACAACGGCGCGGACGAGTGTGCCCGACTTACTAGTCAATTGGAGTACTTTCGGAAAAACCTAACCATCACTGTGATCAGTAAAAGCCAACATAGGATGACATGATGCGTCTCGCAGGTTCACTAGCTTGCTTGGTTTGGGAGACCATCGTGACTGATGGTACGTGGATGGACGTCAAGCCTCAAGGCGTTGGCTGTGATCTGACCGAGGGAATACGAAGAGCAGACGGCTCGCCGGCCTTGGTGGGTCCAATCAAGCTCGGTATTGGGTGTTTTACTGTGACGGGCAGGAAGATCCTAGCGCAGTCGCAAGGTGGAGTGGTGCGTCCTCCCTTGTTCTCCATCTTGTTGCGACCGTTGGTTAGGATCGGGGGGTCGACTTGGCAATAGGTTAGATGCTGGGGTGGCAATCGTGTTGGTTATAACCGGCCGATGTCGAATTGACAGAATATAACAGATTGAACATGTAGCTTCCCGACTGCTTGCAACGAAAATGGATAGCGAGCGGCCAGGCCAAAGGAGAAATAAAGAAGGGGGAAAAAACATAAAAGCCCGTAGTTGCGCGCCACGAAAGCAATATGGAACTCATCAGAAGACATTCAGACAAAACCATTTCTCTGCCTCCTCCATCTGATGTCGACACCGATCCACTCATTCCACGGTCGGAACCCACCACCGTTCCGCCCGCGAGTCTTTCTTAGACCCGGAGTTCCGTCTCTTCCATCGATCAACCCCACATACCCGGGGCCGCAGGTAGGCCAATCTCTCCATCAACCCCATACTGTCATGAACTAGCCTAATGGTCGCGAATAGCGATGCACCATGTGTCTTGACCCTAATTGCGAGGCTCGAACTGCGCTGCGTTACATGTGGAACGCGCAGCAGTACCTGTCGAATGCGCAAAAGGAGCTGGTTTTCATACATCATGAGCGTTGCCGTATAAACGAAGAACATTGCGACATTTTCCGTCTGCCCATTGTGCTTCCGACTCACGATGTCAGCGGAGAATGTCGAAGCAGATATTATCGTGCTCTGGGTCTGGCGACTCGGATGCACCATCTCGATCAGCGCGAGCGTGTGTTGCGAGAGGGCTGCCGGAAGGCCCATCAAGCTTTGCTGATTCAGTTGGCCAGGTTCGGAGGGATCAATGAAATCTCAGCCATCGCAACCGAATCGCAGATGGGACCACAAGAGCAGCCACGAAAGCGCCGCAGAACAAACGACGCGTAAACTTTCTAGCCTTAGTTTGCACCTGCTGGTCGCGTAGGTGAAGGGCAGTCGCATGGGTGCCGAGACGTGCTGTGTACGGATTCGGCGTGCGGAAGCTGAGGAAGGAACTTGCGCAACAAACACATGGGCGAGTGTTAAAAGTTCCTAGATACTGTGTACTGCGTACCCCGCACGTTTTGCCTAGACAGAAAATTGAACAGAAAAGTTGTGTCATGTACGGAGTACTGTGCCCAAAGCTGGATGACCCCTCCCCCCATTCTTTTGCTCCTTTCATGTCATCCCTTGCTCTCGACGTTAGCTTTGTTAGACACTGGTGTCGGTCGTATGCCCACCTAATATGATGTTTGTATTTGGCGGGTTCCATACTGTATGTATTCGCGAAAGTTACTCGGTTGGAAGGAAAATTGGCTGTTGTCATGGACAAGCATGTAATGCAAAGGTACTACTGTGTGCGGGTTACAGCAGATGTGTCGAGGCACATGCATACTGTGTCTGTCATGGCTCTTGTCAGCGATAGCGGTGGCATCCATAAATGACTGGACTGGAACCTGAATGCTGAGTCCCCCACACCTCCATTTTGGCTTCTGGCGCAAACCCTTGTCTAACCCCTGCGTAAAGACAGGGATTGAGAGGCTGGGCATAACGGATCATGCCACAACAACGACGGTTATTCTCATAGTTAAGTCGCTTCCTCTTTAGGGGAGCGTACTGGATGTTTCTGGTGCTCCACACAGTGTCATCTCTTCGAAAGCGATGCGCACCCACCTCCTCCTCAATACCTCTCTGCCAATTCGCACTGTAACTCACCGCGATAGCTCCACAATTTGGTCTAGATCAGGCAGCGACCGCCATGTTTGGAGTTTTTGGAGCACATTGCATTTCTTGACCTCAGAAACGCTGATCATAAATGCAGAAAACGAAGCAACATATGGTCACGATTGTACACTAGTGTGGTAAGGCCCGGCGACGCTGGATTTGATGCCTTCACGGCCGTTCTGGATGTCTTCGAGAACCGAAGGTAGGCTTTTCTCTCTGAGGAGAGCGTGACCCGGCTTAGTCAGAATAGCGACTGTTCCACGGCTGGCGATGACAAATGAGGACCAGGCTTTTGACGCGGAAGATTCACCTTCCACTGAGCCCGAGATCATCCTCAAACGCTGCGCGGTTGCAGAGGATTTGCCGGCCAATAGCCCGCATGTGAGCAGTCTCTTGTCGTTGAAGAAAGTGTTAAGGTTCAGACACTCCACCTCGCTGAAGGAACCTCGAGGGACACATCTGGCTTTGTTATCACACCAGGCGTCCGGACCTTCGTCGGGTCGTGCTCCTTTGCCTTCGTCATATCAAATTGATAAGCAAGCAGATCGTTGGTAGCGATGACAGCCAGAAAGATGCTGTTCGATTTTCGCATGGAGCTTTCCACGAGCTCCAGCGGTCAAAATGCCCTCACTTGCTGGCGTCGCGGATGACGAGTGGAAAATACCGGGCAGGTCGACCAAAGAGGACAAATGTCCGACCCCGTACTGTAATCTGAGGCGCAGAAGGCCCTTAACATCTGAGAGTCCATCTGCTTTCTTGATTCGTTGATCTGTTTGCCTTCGCATCCATGTCCAATACTTGCAGCGTGTGGGGTGGTCTGCTGTCATCCGCGAATCGAATTGTCGCATCGATGGACGGATAGTCACGAAGAATCATGTCAGCTGCAAGTTGAGTGCAAACGCCCTCATAAGCCGGGAGATGAACATGAGAGATGGCTTCAGGCACAGATGGCTTCGAGGATGACTGGGCTCCGACAACGATGCTTTGCGGAAAGTCATCGATCTTGCCGGCGCCCAGAGAAGAGTGTGTCGCAAAGAAACCTCGTCTGGGCGCGACTCGAATCTTCAAGGGCTGAGGGAATGACGACAAAGCCTAGTATGTTGAGTGTGTGGTTACGATTGAAGGCTTGCAGGATGTTTGGTCGAAGTGAACGCCGTTACAGTTGTGGTGCTTTCCGCGATGTGTGCCAAACTCAACAAGCGGCTGCCATGGCAGCGTTAACATAGCGACCACAGCAACAGCCCCATAGCTTGTTCCCCAAATCACCCAGACTCGGCCCGACGCTTGCAAACGGCAGCGAGTGCGCTCTCAGCGTCTTCTTCCAGTCGCATATTGGCGGAGGGCTAGATGCCTTCCAGTTTTGCAACTTCCCACCAGGTCCAAAAGCATTACCTACTCCTCCTGAACAGATGTTCCCACGGTTTATGATCAGCCTCGAGCTTTGTGGCTTGTAAATAGACCTCTCGTGATTCTCGCATCCACTTAGCAGCCCTCATCCAACTCTCGTTCTCCTGCACATAGCTTGGCAGCTCATGTACAGGCACGTCGCCAAAGTCCATCGGTCTGTGGTGCGACCATGGTTCTGGCGGCTTGCTTCGCAGCAGCGGGATCCGGTCCTGGCCTTCTGTAGGCGCTCTCGTCAGCGCGTCCTCCGCCTCACGCCGCTCAGTGGCAATTCTCTGCACTCTCATTCGATGGGCTGCCTTGCCGAAGTTCGTTTTACGCCCGCCGCGAGCTTTGATTTTTTCCATTATCTGTTCATACCACTTGTCGGAGCGATTGTGGGACCAATGGATACGCGGGTCGATTCTCATATACAATGATCTGCAGGTTTTCTTCACAGCTCCAGCGGCGCCCATAGAGGCTGGACCGGTGTCAACAAAGATTCCGTGGGGTGGTGGGAGTGCATCAGGTTGGCCGTAGATCATGGCATCGAATCTACGCTCATCAAATGTACGACAAAGCTCAATCCGGCGATCTTCGCAGGTCAGCTTCTTGTAGATGGTGAGCTTATCCGGACATGCGCAATTGGACGTGTCGATATCATCTTGGTTGTTAGAGGGGCTGTGGCATCGCGGCGCCTCTGAACCCGTGCGACGACTGTGTCTGATGCATGGGGAAATGTCAGCCGCGTCAGGCAGACTAGGCTCATTAGATGAAGACCCCGTTTCCGTCTTGAGCCCACGGATAACTGTTAGATTATCATGCTCTCCTAACCAACCAAGATCAGATACCGAGTCGCAGCACAACTTTGACCTGCCAGGTTCCTCTGTGCTGTCATTCGCAGCAGCAGACCGCGAGGTGGCGGGGGCAGATTCGATGATCGTCGGAGGTAGCAACCCCGATGGGCCGTTCAACGTGAGGCTGTCGTTGCGCCCAGCCAGTGCCGCACTGGATGGCGTGAAGTGACGTGTCGGATGCGCGCTTCTGCTTTGCCAAAGACTCTCCTTGGGTCGTGACGTCTCGACCGAATGGCAAGCTTCGGGTTGTGATGCCCGCCGTGGGCTTCGCCCTGAAGCAGCATCGAACGGTGAACTCTCGTGAACCCTGAATTGGGGGTTGGCTTGGCTTCCGCCGTCCAATAAGAATATCGAATTGGGCGCGTTTGCCCTGCTTGACATCTTGTCTCGTGAGTACGATCTTCGGGCGAAAGGACAGAGCTTGATTTAATATGGTGACGACTTCCAGGAATGAACATTTTATATTCGGGTCAGGCAGGGAATTCATTGAATAGTCCTGAGATGAACACAGGAGACAGACACCTATGGTGCGGGGCATGTAGTGTTAGGGCACGGTGCTAATATGCTAGCGAAAGAACTAGCTTCACTTTTTCCCTCCAAGGAGGTCTCCAAGGAGGTCTCCAAGGAGGTGTGTGTGGGCGTTGCTTTCGCCGACGTTAACTTACGTGGCCAAGCAACCATAGGCAGAACCAGGTCTGGTTTTTCTGCACTGAGCTGTCGCAACATGCCCGTTGAGACGCGGCCTCTCATCACTATTGATGCAGCTCTTGCTTCATGACCCACGCCCCAACCGTGTTCCATGAGGTGACTGGCCGCTGCGCTTGTGATGGCTTGACAACCGATGTGGCTTCGGCACCATGAACATCAGCCAATCACGAAGAGGTGGGGACACATGAACGGATGGCGCGTCGTGACGACGTCTGTTAACAGCCTTGGCAACTTAGCGATCAAGTAGAACGGTTGAGGAGTCACATGAGCGACAGAGCCGAGCGAAAGTCGAACACGAGCAGAGATCCCTTTCACAATAGTAATAGTGAGGTTATCAAGAGGATCATGCAGTCTGGTGCTACTCTGACCAGGTGCCAAACGTCTTCCTCGATAACTTGTTCGTTCCCATACAGTCACCCTGTACCTAGCGGCAGAAGCCAATAGTGGCAACGACCACATGCCGCATGGATGGCGAGGTCGATGTAGTACTCACGAATAGAAATGGATGAGAGCAAAGGAGCATCACGGGGACAGATCCACTCGATCCATTGAAGGACAGGACTCTGTACGGGATGAAGGACGATTCCTTACTCGCCTTCATACTCAGCCATTCTTGCTACCATTCGCAAGGATGGCTTATTTGACTGAGGGGACAATGATATCGTGTTGTTCCCTGCGTAACGTTCAAAGTTAGATAGAGGAAATCATACGCGACCGCCGCTGGCCGACGAAGGCCAAGCCCTGAAGTACGGATCGCCTTCTTGTGCAATGCACGGACGACGTTCCTTCTCGTGTTTCCAGCGCCAATATCTCCAGGCCTGGTACAATGTACCGACGTCATGCCGCAGTCGATGGGATAGGAAGATGAGACGATCCAACTCATCAAGATGCTTGTCGTCAAAGAATAGTGACTGACGTCGACTGTCCACATCTGAAGCATGCCGTACTGGATGCTATCTGTATTCAATGGTTTGGTCGGCAGAATTCGCACTGCACCGACGAGTTAGTCCAGAGACTGCTTGACGCGTTCATGACGGACGTCCGTTTTGGCATTGTCCAAGCCGTTACGCATGCTACGGTGACATTCTGTGCCCAACTCAGTCGAGGCCTGGAGGTCTTTCATTCCAGCGGCTGCTACCACGAGCGCATCCAAAGACGGCCGAGATTGGTTGTGCCTCTAATTTTCTAACCGAGCGTACGGCTCGTCGCCAAAGAGCTTACCGGAGGCCCTTCTGTCGCTTTTGAAACGTTATGCAATCTTCAATGCCAATTCCCTTACCGGCTGTAGGACGCTGGAGATGTTTGGTCCGCGAGTTCAGATAAACATGACGGTCTGGGACGAGGAAACGCCGGAGACGGCATACTTGCCTTTGGCTTTGGGACTGAGTTGGACTCAAAGTCGAAGTGCCCATTCGTCTCCCGCAAAACCATTGTTCAATTGAGAAGGAATGAGGTGGAAACTATTCAAGGGCGATAGATGCCCGGCCGGAAGGAGATGGTCTGCGGAGAGGCTGTTTTCTTTTGATTTCTCTTCGAGCCGGTTCGATCTTCTCGTGCGAATGAGAGCGTCTTTATGACGATACAAAAATGGGGTTTCTGTTTTAGGCGGGGTTGTTCCTGCTTCGCACGTCAGGCCCAGCGAACCGCACACCGCTCATCAGGCAGATGGGAGTTGCAGGCACCACAGATACGGAGTATGGCGAAGACGACGCGACAGCAGACTTAGACAGTTTGTTTTTCGAGAACGTGGAGTTCAACCCAGTTGTTACGTCAGTGGAGGACGACAATAATGTAGTCGGTCAGCCTGAGACTTTTTGCTGGAACAGCGGTGGCGAGAGCGGCGGCTGCTCTTGTGAGTGGCAGCAGCCACTGTCGGGAAACACGAACGAGAGTCCCTTTTTCCTACTGGGTCAGGCCGGATTGCTGATTTCCCGGGGGGGCATCCCGCCTTCTTATAGTTCTTCAAATCTGTTCTCCAGTCGACCACCGCGTGACTCTGTCTGGACACTCCTAACCGCTTCGGGTGAGCGTACACAGTTCTCCACTTTCTCTATAGTTCCCACTTTTACTCCAAAATTGCTGGTTCATTTTGCTTACCCCGCATTTTGGGCCATCCCATCGTCTATCAACGGTAAACTACAAGACCGCCTGCAGGTCTGTGTTCCTCGTCGCCAAAGGCTGTCCGTCGCCAATCATTCCGCTGTTAGGCGATTTTATAATTTGTGCTGATAGACGGTGGCCCATAAGCCCATCTAACAGACACGCCGTGTTTTTAGGTCCATTGTTGTTAAGAGCAGTTTTTGGGGCCATGGCCCAGCACAGAAGTGCTTATCTGTAAGACAAAGTCAGTGCACTTTTTATCGATAGGAGCGATAAGGACAGAGGACTGGCAGCGCGACAGACTAACCTGGATAGGTTAGCAGCGTACGACATAAATGGGGCTCGAGCTCTGTGGATCTGGGGATCCAATGAGCGAGTGAGAACGAGACTGGTCGAACCGGGGTGAGTGAACGGGAGGTCTACAAAAAGGCAGACATGCCCCCAAACGATGGTCACATAGGTAGGCAACCTTCCATCGCTCCTAAACACTTTTTGGGGTTATCTTTTGCCTACACTCCTCGGTTGAAATTGAAAGTATTCCCGCGCAGGCTGTGGGCAGCCATCCAAACGAGACTTGGATTTTGATCTACTAATAATCGGGAGGGTTATCGACGACTCGAAGTCGTACGTGAGACGGTCTTTTTGGGTGCCCAAAAGCCACGGTGAGTGTTGTGGCACAGTGAGCGGGCAGCTCATCTGGTTTTTTATCTGTTAGGTGGAAGTGGACTGACACTGAGTGTGAACACAAGCCAACCGAGAGGATGAAGACAGGTCTGTTCTTAGACGGAGTCTTTGTTGGACTCGGACCCTTGGAGGGGTCAGCTGCACTGGATGTGGCCGGAGCCAAACCACAGAGCATTCCTACGCTGAGAAGCTGGTGTCCCGTGGGACGGGAGAATCACTTTTTGCTGTGCTATGGGGAGCAGTGCCCCTACCATACTGCGGAGAAGCAGTCTTTGGGGTATTACCCCCAACGGAGATGGAATTGGCAGCCCGGGCTGTCGAACCTTGTGGATTTTCTTGCCTGGCGTGAGCAGGAAGGCGATAGTTGGTCTGTAGAGGCCGCCAGTGGCAACTCGTGGACGGTGTTGCGTAAGGAACACCAGATGAAGGAGGACGGGAGGGTCCTCTGGGAAGACACGGTATTATGTTGTAACAAAGGCGGTCGGTTCATTTTTGTCGAGTGTTGGCAACGAGTCGTGGATGAGAGGGGGAACGAATTTAGTCGGAGACGTGATTCCAGGTGGGATTTTGTTATTCAGAGAAAATACGAGGACGGGATGTCCTTAGCCGAAAAGGAGTTTGTCATTTTCGGGCATGTCGGCCGCATCTGGTACGGCGAGCCAGGATCATGGGTGTATGATGCCCTGGCAGATACCGACTTTATTATTCGTCCGAGGGACGATGAGCACACGATTTGGAATACGGGGAAGCCTGACGCCGGGTACAAGGGCCTGATCTATGTGTAGACATATATTGTTGAATTTGATTTGACTTGACTTGGTTTGAGATTCTTTTGATGTGAATTTGTATGCTTAAGCACAAACACCTCGATTTTGTTGTTTACGATAGTCATCGCCCATATGATGATTACTCTGGTATGATTGAGATTGACTTCCTTCTGTTCCTTACTCTGTGACAATTGGCTGTTCACATCCGGAGGACCCACGCAAGGATGTGAAGAAGCGGTACGGGGCGGAGCCCTATGACACCGGAGTTGGAGGCGTAGGTAATTAAAGGTTAGGTCGGTTAGCTAAGGTAAGGTGTTAGTTTCTAAACACCATCTCTTTGATCCCTACGGTGGTAAACCACCTTCGTGATGGCTTCGTTCCCGCTTCACTCGCACTACGCCTCCCCCCGACTCCCACAGCGTTCCACTCGCGCTGCTCTCCGGTGTTTGCACACCTGCGTTTCGCTTCCGTTGCACTTACTATGCCGGCTGAAGGCCCTTTGCTCCTCGTCGCCGAAGGCTGTCCGTCTTCAATCAACCCGCCGCAGGCGGTCTTATAATTTGTTGTTGATGTTAAGGCTGTTTCGGGGCCGATGGCCCAAACCAGTTTTTTAAAAAAGGGTCTGTGCACACTTTGGTTAGTAAGAACGGAGCGACGGAGGAGCGTGACTGAGGTACCCTGCTTACTTCAGCAGGTCGAGATCCAAAAGGTGGGGCTTGGGAACAGCCAATGACTGAGTGAGAACGAGATGGTTTGGAAAACTATTAAAAGGCGGGAGTCCCCCTTCTCAACTGGGAGTGGTTCAATTTGGCGGGAGACAATTTCTTTCGCAAGCAGCAATGACGTACTATCGCAGAACCCAAAGAAGTGGGTACGCACGCAGACGACACCGGAGGCCAACTGTTGGATACGGTCGGCGCAAGGATGGTGCTCAAGTGAGAAGCACCCATTCGAAGAGGACATTGGAGGCTCAGAGCCTGGGAGAGGCTACAAAGACGGTGTTCGATTCGCCGGGTGGCGCCTCGGTCTCTTTCTTTGCGTCTGGTGACCGGCAAGGCCAAAACTACTGGGAAATTCCTGTTAGTGCCATGTTGGGGTCTACATGGAACAAAATACGGTTTCGAGACTGCACCTCACTGGAATCTCCCTGGAAGGCGATGTGTACGCCAATGCGGACATTGAGGTGTTTGCTATGAACGTCCTTAGGACGTTGAGTACGCCCAGCCCGGTGAATTTATCCGGAGGATAAGAGGTTTCAATTTGGTTACGGAGACCCTTCCATCTTGGGTCGGACGGACAACCTCGGGTGAAGGAACTGACGTCTGCTACGTTGGGCGCACTGGCTCGGGATGGCAGCCTTTTTGGTGCTCCCCTGCACAGCGATAAGTCGAGTCGCTCTATGGTCTGTGAGGCCAGGGGTAGTGGGGTGAAGCCTATCTGTCACAAGAGTGGCAGGGCTACGCTGCTGCTTTCCATGCGACCCGTTGACTCGTCTGCGGCATCTCATTTCCGGAAGATGTCGGCCAGGTGGTACTGGCCTGTCAACCAGTCGATCAGCTTGTCGGCCGTGAAGGAGAAGACCGGTGTTGTGTTAGATTACAACTCTGTCTTGTTCATGGGCGTGCGCCCGATTACGGAGACTAGCCTCCATGGTGTGAAGAGCGAGGGTGGTGGCAATACTGAAGCGTTCGGATACCTGAAAAGTTTCCGTGTTACTTGATACTTGCGGCGGGGGATGATATGAAGCGTCAGATTGGTTAGCACGTAGTTTAGAAACGGAGTGATTTGGCTTTGCAATTGAGTTATTCGTCTGAAGTAAGAACGTGCTTAACTGTGATCTTGAAATGGTACGGGGTGCCGCCCTCATCTCATCAGCGGCGTGGGTTTTATATAATCACATGTGTTGACAGGGGGTAACGCTGCATCGCCTGCTCGACACCCTCAGACGAAGGGACCAATGTTTAAGTTCCACGCTACCGCAGCCGGTGCTACAGGGAATCGACGAAAGGCTGCCTCGGCATCAGCAGCATAGTCGTCAACCAAGGGAAAAGGAGGTCGTGGACGACATATGAAGACGCTCGAGAGTCGCTCAAGCCGTACTTCGGGGGTCCAGCGCAGCCTCAGCGCAGCTGCTACTCTTCATCGCAATGTCTGCTGGCGATATATGTTACAGCCTAGTTGACTCGGCAGAATCGATGTCCAATCTACTGACGTTACTACAGAATCTTCCGATCGGTGTACCGTCGCTCTTTTGAAACCTGGAAGGCGTGAGTCTCTCTCGGAATGGCTCCATTTCACTGATTACCGTCTTTGTTCTGCCCCGAAGTCACGTCTACCTCGTCGACATCCACACCATGCAGTCTACAGCATTCTCGACCGCGGTCGGAGGAACAACCTTCAAACAGATTCTTGAGTCTCCGGACATCACCAAAGTCTTTTACGATGTTCGCAATGATTCTGACGCCTTGTTTCATCACTTCCAAGTGAAGCTGAGCGGCATCGAAGACGTGCAGCTGATGGAGAACGCAGCTCGTCCGCGCGGGCAACGGCGATATCTGAATGGATTGGATAAGTGTATCGGATTGTACGCACCTTTGTCAGCTGAGGAGAAGGCTCGCTGGAAAGCCGCCAAAGAAGCCGGGCTCAATCTGTTCCATCCTAGCAGAGGAGGATCATACGAAGTCTTCAACTCGCGACCGATGTCTACACCCATCGGATTTACTGCATCAACGACGTGCGATATCTGCCCCACTTGAGGGAGGCATTGTGGCGGCAGCTTGATGGAGTCTGGCGGCAGAAAGTGGTGGAGGAGACAAAGAAACGTATCTTGGAATCGCAGAGCCCATCTTACGAGCCACAGTCGGAGACTAAAAAGTTTGGGCCATGGGGTAGAGCTTGGGTCTATCAGGAACTAATATACTTCTTTCGACGATTGCTGTCGGAATTGCCTACCACGTCGTCGTTCTCGAACGAGCTATGGAACGGGCCGCGGCCGCTACTTGTCATTAGCTCCCGTGACCCCTGTTGTGTGGGACGGGACTACTCTTTTCTAACGGGGCTGCGCTCTGCGCCCCGCTGCCGCGTGGTGGGCGTGATGGCAACGTGCTCCGCACTTCAGTCCTGCATATGTCCGAGGAGGGATTCGCCTTGAAACCACCTCGATCGGCGGCTGTTGTGAAGCGCTCGAAGTAGGAAACCTCAGCAGACCTTGGCCACGCAACTGAGCAAAGAGGATTAGTGTCCCAGGGAAAACGCGTGTAGAATATGAATCTCGACTACAACCGTCGGGCTTGTGGTGGAATGCACAGGCAGCGCATTGAGAAGAGAGACCCCTACTTGCTCGGTGCCCATCGCGTCTGCTCCGCCGGTTACGGATGAATGTGCTAGACATAACCGACTAGTAATGCGTCTGCCAGAAACGAATGGGACTGGAAGGCTCAGCAGTCTGCCCTGGGCAAGATGCCTCCGGCACTCTTCTGCGCCACTGAAAGCCAGCAGGCAGAGCGAGAGGCTTCGTCAGCGATGGTTGTGAGTTCAGACAGGGCCAGTCTCCCGGCAGCGTGCACACGCAGCGCGTGCCGCGCTGATGCTCCAACGCCCACCCCGATTTGCTTGTGACTGAACCACAAGCTAAAGTAATGATTAGGTTTGGCTGATTGTTTTGCGATGCAGGACCTGGGCGCTGTTCGAAGACTCGGTCCTAGTTCTCGCACACATGGGATGCCACTTGGGCATGTAATCGGCGAAGATGTTTTTGGCTCTGAACCGGCTTCTTGAATCTGTCAACGGCCCTCATGCCTGTTACCTCAGCGAAAACACCTAGAAGCAGCCATCATGAGCCCTTCGAGAAAGCGATAGTACAAGAACATGTGTGTATGTGTGTGTGAAGGTAGTAGGTTCCGGCTCCAAGAGTATGTCCTGCAGGGGATCCAGACTTCCCCAACGGGACATTTCGAAAGGGGGGGCGGAAATGGAGCCGCGAAGCGTCCAAAACTGTGAACCTGCTGTATCTCAAGAACTGGCGTCCACTCGAAAAGTCAGCTGTACAGATCATCCGGACCATTCCGGCGGAGACCGGGGCCGTTGTCGACTAACTGTCTCATCGGACTGATTGACCTTCAACAGCTACTATTCTCGAGGAGGGCGGCGGCGGTTGACCATCCGCACAGAACAGCAGAGGGAAGAATAAACCAACTGATCTGTCCATAAAATACCGAACGGACCAGACTCCTCAAATGAATCCCTTCCTTTCGGCTTGAACTGGCGCTGCACATCATCCGTGAGAGAGCGTTGCTCACGCATTCCCGTCCACCGTTTCCATATGCACTGTGGCATTGCACTTTCCGACGGAGCCACTTGCGGGAATATCCCAGCTATCAACATCACAGTCAACTTCCTAACCTCATGATCGTTCCAGCTTCATTTGGTGGAGATGTCGCCACGCTGGTGAGATGCATCCTGGTCAACAGAGTGCCACACCTTCACCTCGCCGCTATCCTACATGCAGTGCAGTCTTGTTGGTTGGCCTGCATATACGCGCCAGTAAATCAAGTCCACCGCCAGACTACTGTATTTTGCATACTGCATTCTCGCCGCCTATCATACTCATTCTGATTCGACTACCCCGCGCCGGTCTTGCAATGCATAAATAAGCCGTTCCCTGACTGTGGGCGAAAGCCTTCAGTGAGACGCCCAGCTTCAGGCATCATCATTTGCGCAATCGCTCGAAAGACGAAAACGAATTCTTGTCCCAAAGTACGTCGTCTTCCTACCTCAAGATGGCGAAGAGGAACTCTTTCAATCGCAGTGCCGGAAAGAAGACTTCTTTTACGTTCCCGCTGCTTCACCCAAAAGTCGCCAACGCTGTCATCGACCATATCACCGTCGTCTGGGTCAGCAAAAAGACCACACGAGAGCCAAACAACACTCACTCCACCTCGGTAAAGGGAAAGTTCACTTGCGACAATGATGCTTGTCCCAACAAAACTTGGACAAGCGGAAAAGTGACTTTGGCGATTCAGGGATACCCAGGCGGCGGCTATAACGCAGTCGTATACAGTCAGTGATGCAAAGTGTGCAATCGACTGGGGATTTTCTCCCTGGATGAAGACACATACGTCGATCGAATTGCATATCGGTTGAAGAAGTGGGCGGGCGTGGCAATGGAGCGGCGTGTGTACGAAAGAAGGGGTACCCCTCCCCACAAGAAAGAGCTTTGTGAGGGCTGCAAGAAAGGCTGTTGTAGACAGGGATCTCAATCTGTACTGAGTTGAGATATTCCGAAGGTGATTTCGGGCTGGGGAGCTCTCCAGGTAAAGAGCGTCGCAGCTTAGCCTTGTGATACTGACGGCGTATCCAAGCTCAGCTTTGCGATGTAGTCAACTACAATAGAGAGGCGTGGCAATCTTTCAACTCCTCTCATCTACAGATACATCAAAGCTTGCGTTTGGGCTTGACGGATCGCGGTGGAAGCTTATCGGAACTGCGGGAGATGTGATACGCTTGCAGAAGGTGAACGATGAGTCCAACCCCAGCGTCAACAGCGGATGAACGACGGTCAGTGCAGACAACGGCAGCACGACGTCTTCGTACGCAATGACTGGTAATACGTCAT